>NC_142928.1:147030723-147135723 GCF_046866305.1 Octopus bimaculoides
CACTAAACGAACTATGTAAAATAGACAGGAAAACAAGAAAAATAATGACAGGATATAGGATGCACCACCCAAAATCTGACATAGAAAGGCTATATATACAACGCACAGAAGGTGGCAGGGGTCTTATACAGCTAGAAAACTATTATAAAATAACCACTATAGGACTGCAAAAATACCTACTCCAGAAGCAAGGGAAACTAATACAAATAGCCACAAAACACGAGCAAAACAAAAAACTGTTTTCAGTATTTAAGGAAGCTGACAAATACAAACAAGAAATCAATCTACCTAACAAATACGAAGAAGAAGAAGAAGAAACAACAAAAGCTATAAAACAAATGAAATCCAAACTAAAACTAGAACAGCAACGGACCATGATAAAACGATGGCAAGAAAAGCCCCTACATGGTAAATACTGGGCTAAACTAAATGCGAAAGAAATAGACAGAGAAAAATCCCAGCAATGGCTGAGAAGCTCAGGACTCAAAGCAGAGACTGAAGGATTTTTAATTGCTGCACAAGACCAAAGCCTCCCCACCAGAAATTACCAAAAACACATAATGAAAAGAAATATAACAAGTAACTGTAGAATATGTGGAGATCGACAAGAAACAATAAATCATATTATCTCTGGCTGCCCAGTCCTGGCTAAGAAGGAATATATCCACAGACACGACAGAGCTGGGACCTATATACACTGGAAGCTATGCCAACATTATGGAATAACAACAGAAAAAAGATGGTATAAACACACGCCAGAAAAGGTCACAGAAAACGAGAAAGCAACCATACTCTGGGATATGCCAATACACACAGATAGAGAAATTAAGGCAAATAGACCAGATATAGTTGTCAAAGATCATGAAGAAAAAAAATGCTTTCTAATTGATGTATCAATACCAGCAGATGACAACGTTTCTCTAAAAGAAATGGAAAAACTTTCAAAATACAAAGACCTGGAAATAGAGATAACTCGAATGTGGAATCTAAAAACAGAAACAATTCCTATCATAGTAGGTGCCTTAGGTATAATAAAAAAAATATTCAGACAAATACATAACAAAAATAGCAGGACTTACAAATATATATAACATACAGAAAATTGCACTACTGGGTACTGCACACATCCTACGCAAAACACTTTCAATACAGTAAACATAAGAGCACCACAGCAAACCACAGCACATACCCAAGGCGCACAGAGCTGCGCTCGGTAGTGAAGTGAAAGCACGTTATAAAAATAAAACTACTGAATAATAATAATAATAATAATAATAATAATAATAATAATAATAATAATAATAATAATAATAATAATAATAATAATAATCCGCCCTTAGACAGGTCTTGTATTTCATCTTGCAGAGTGACCAAATAGTAAAAAGCACCCTCTTCACAAAGCAAGCTTTGCGGGGTGGCCGGTCGCTGACGGCCCGACAGCTGAAGAAAAAAGATGGTGGGGGTAGTTTACTAGTTAAGTTAACTCTTACTATCACGTTAGATAGATATTAGCATTTGCCTTATAAGTTTGGCTAGGCTGCTGGTAAAAAAGTGAGCTGGGGGAGGAGAGCTTCAGACAAGCTAGTCTCACAGTCTGTTTGATTGGCTAATCACACACGGTGTTTAATTAATCTGGTGGTGGGCGGTGTGTAGATCGGTTTGAGGACTGACTGGAGTAGTCTGGGTGTTTAAAGAGCTGCTTTCCATATGAATGTGCATAAATAAAGTATGCGATATGGCGCAGGTGTTGTTAGGTGGACAAAGAACGAGCTTGAGGAAATGGACAGGAAAACCAGAAAAGTGATAACAATTAACAAGGAACTACACCCAAAAGCGATACTGACAGACTGTATGTGCCTAGGAACAGGGGAGGAAGAGGCTTCATAGGATGCAATGTCTGTATTGTCAACGAGAAGAACAGTCTCGGATGGTACATCAAACAGCAGAGTGAATCCTTGCTTGCTGCTGTTAGAATTAACAATATAATACCTACCAAAAATGTGATGCACCCACAACCATTTAAGAAACAAGACGAAGAAGAAATAATAAGCAATTGGAAAATGAAATCACTGCATGGGCAATACCTCAGAGAAATCGAAGGAAAAGACAAGATCAACGCTTGGGGATAGCTAAGAAAAAGTGATCTGAAAGGATGCACAGAGGCATTGATATGCAGTGCCCAGGAACAAGCTCTGACAATTAATTACACCAAGTTCCAAATAGATAAGTGCAGCTAATCGCTCCTTTGTATGATGTATTGCAGCAAAAACGAAACAATCTCACATATTGTAAGTGATTTTAGCAAACTGGCCCAAAGGCATTGCAAAAGGAGGCACGATAACGGGGCTAAGTTCATCCACTGGAGGCTATGTGGAAAGTACGGCCTGGACAGAGCACGAAAATCGTACGAACATGAGCCAGAAGGAGTCACAGAGAACAAGGAATATGAGATACTGTGGGATTTTACAATCCAATGCTCGGAGACCAGATATTGTTGTGGTAGATAAAGAGAAAAAGGAAACCAAGATTATAGATATTGCAATACCTGGGGATCCACGTTTAAGTGACAAAGAACTAGAAAGGATTGGAAAGTACGGACCTCTAAAAGACTAAATTGCAAGAATGTGGACTATGAAGAGAGTGTCATTCCAGTAGTAGTAGGAGCCCTCGGAGCACTAACAACCAAATTCGAGAAATATGACAGAGAAATCGAAATTGAGAAATGAGAAAACGAAATTGACATGAGCAAGCCCAAAAAACTGCTTTGCAGGGGACAAAGAAAGTTAGTGAAAAATTTCTTCTTCCTCTTTTCTTTTTTTTTTTCTCTGTTTATCTTCTCCAAATATTCCTATCTAGCTTCTGTAAAGAAAAGATCACTTTGCCATAAGGCTAGCAGTACAATGCCATAGAAAGTTAGTTAAACATTTCTTCTTCCCCTTCTCTTTTTTTTTTTCTTTATCTTCTCCAAATATTCCTATCTAGCTACTGTAAGGAAAAGACCGCTTTGCCATGAGGCCGATGCGACCACACTCAAACCCCCACCACCTCTTTCCCGTATTCAAACTGGGAGTGAGGCAATTATTCTTTTTTTTTTTTCGGTCGGGACATCGGCGACTAAACCGGCAACCCAGAGCTTGCTCTGTAAGGGGGGTGCATGATTCTTGCTATTTTGACACCCTACAGGAAGAACAAGATCTGTATAAAGGCTAATGGACTCTTACGCGGTAACGGCCACCAAAATAGCTTATACCTAAAAGGCAGAAGCAATAATAACGCTTGAACATCCATTCTAGGAGACGGAAACTCCTAAATTAAACCAGGATTACAGGAATCCTATATCCTAGGATGGAGATCCTGTCAGTGATGGTGTCACGAGGAAAAAGATACTGGTGGTTGTGCAACCTAAAATTCACTATCCCTCATCATGAGTGCTGAAATGTCAAAAAAAAATAGAAATAAGAACGGCGTGAATGAGGCTGAAACACCTTGTGATGGTCACTCGCCTGACGGGTGCCCCACGGGTGAGCAGCATAGGCCCAGTGGTCATCAAGCAACTACTAAAAAAAGGTAGACGAAATGATAATGAAGTACCCGCTAGGGGATGTAGGAAAAGAATGCGCAAGGCATCGAGCGACGGAGGTTTATTTGAATTAAGTGAACAAAATCTGTGTGACTAAGCTAAAGCCATCTGAAAGAATGAATGGTTATTTCTAATTGAGCTAGAAAGCATTAAGAGACGGGTGCTTAGAGATAGTAAGACAAGCGGTGAACGGAAGGAGGGGGAAGAGAATGCAGATAGTGAAACTATGGCAGTAGAGTTAAAGGAAGAAAACGAGCATGAGGCTGAAATTAGTGATCAGGAAAGCGATGAGAGAACCGAGGAACAGATATCCATTTTAAATGAAATCATTGATATTTGGACCTCTGTGAACAGAGCCTTCATACGGGGTTTAAAAAATTAGACAGAAAGAAACTCAATGAATGGGTCAAGAAGATAAATGATATCACGGGTGATATCAAGACTGACAACATCACAGACACCAACAATCTGATCAATGCAATCTCGATCTTTATAGCCTCGAATTTAAGTTTGAAAGCCAAAGGTAAATGTCAAGATAACCTGAAGGAGCTTTGGTGGAAAAGGCGAATAACGCAGTCTTTTAACGAGACCAGAAAACATATTAATATTCTAGAACGGAAAAAAAGAAATGAAGTTCCACGAGAGAAATATGTTGAGCTAGAGAGGAAGTATAGGGTGAAGAGAAAGGGAATCAATGTTGTGATTGAGGAATTAAAACAGATGTTGAAAGCTAAAGCACATAAACTAAAGAGATATGAACAGAGAACTGAGCGGTACAGATTAAACAGACTTTTCGAACAAAATCAGAAACGAGTCTATCAGGAACTGGTTGGGAAAGAAAAAGGTGAAAAAAGCCGCGCCAGGTTCTGAAGAAAGCAAAAGATTCTGGTCAAGTATATGGTCTCATGAGAAACAATATGAGACTGAAACAGAGTGGTTAAAGACACTCAAAGAGGAGAGTGGAGAGTATCATCAGGAGGAATTGAAAATAACCGAGGGGATGATTAGAGATGAGTGCAGGAAAATTCCTAACTGGAAAGCACCTGGCCCAGAATGGGTTCAAGACTTTTCGCTTGAAAACCTGACAGCTCTGCACAAGAGAATTGCGACACAGATGGACGAAATACTGAGTAGTGACATCCAAGTACCGGCCTGGATGATAAAAGGAAGAACGGTACAATGCCAAAAGAACCCGAGTAAAGGGAATGCGATTGGAAATTTCCGACCAATATCTTGTTTGCCACTGATGTAGAAACTGATGATGGGCATCATATCACACAACATCCTATAAGTACCTAGATGAGAACGACCTACTACCAGTGGGTGTAGACGTAAGAGTAGAGGAACGAAGGATCAATTACCAATCGATAAGACTATCCTGGTTGATTGCAAGAAGAGACACAAAAATTTGGCGATGACATGGCTGGACTAGAGGAAAGCATATGATATGGTCCCACACACGTGGATTATTGAATGCCTTAAACTGCTTAAGGTCTTCCATAATATCCTGAAACTAATACAAAACTCAATGACAACGTGGCGAACTGAACTCACAGCATGGGGAAATAATCTGGGAGAGGTAAATATCAAAATAGGCATCTTCCAAGGGGACAGTCTGTCGCCTCTCCTATTTGTTGTCTGCATACTGCCACTAATGAGCGTTTTAAGAAAGCTGCGTGTGGGGTACATGCTAGGCAGGGTGAAAGTAAACAACCTGTGATTTATGGATGACCTAAAGCTATTCGCTAAGACTGAGAAAGAAATAGTTTGACGGCAACTGTGCAGATGATTAGCAAAGATGTTGGCATGAAATTTGGGATCGAGAAATGTGGTGAAATGATTCTCAAAAGCGTGGAAATCAGTAAAAGCCATGGGATAAAGCTGGAAAGTGGTGAAACTATAAAGAAAGTCGGAGAGGAAGAATATAAGCACCTGGATATCATTGAAAGAGATAAGATGAATGAACACAAGATGAAAGAAATGTACAGGAAAGCGTATTTGAGGAGTACGCGGTTTGTGCTCCAACCGAAGGTAAATGGCCGCTATAAGATTAGAGCAATTAACACGTGGGCGGTTGTTTTGATGAGATATGGGGCAGGAATAGTTTCTTGGAAAAAGAATGAATTACAAGAGACAGACCGGAGAACATGTAAATTAATGACAATGAAGAAGGAACTACACCCTAAGAGTGATGTGTCAAGATTGTATGTAAAGAGGAAAGAAGGAGGACGGGGATTGGTGTGTTGGAAGGTTGTGTAAGGGAAGAAGAGAATAGCGTGGCTTGGTATGCCAAGGGGAATAACGAAGAAATGATTGAGGCAATGAAAATGCAGGGAACCTTATAAGTGAACGAAGCCATAGAACCAACAAGATTTAAGAAAGACCAGAGAGAACAGATGAAGAAAATTTGGACCACACTGACTAGCCTGGCGAGCCGGGTTGTGGCCCGCGGGGTGCCTGCTGCACATCTCTGTTTTAATGCTATATCCCAGCGTGGCCGTTGTTCAAATACTGGAACCAATAAAAGGATACAACAACACCTTAAATAATTATTGATAATACACAAAGAATGAATGCAGGGTATTATTTCGCTTGCGCAGACAAATACTAGCTTTATGGGAAAACAAAAACTAAATGCTACAGAACATAAAACTGAAAAATATTCGTCTTTCACCTACAACATAGCATTAACTCCTCCTTTTAACCCAACATCGACAGAATAATGAAATTTAAAATCTCTATAGTCTCGGGGCTGACAAAATAGAAAACATACACTAAAACAAATCTGAAAGAACCACTCCCATCTATAAACTATAACAACATTGTTAAACTCAAAACAATCTAGGGAAAGTTTATTCAAAATTTCGACAAAAAATCAGAAAAGTAGCATAGTACGCACCCATCACTCTCCCATGCGCACCCTCGAAAATTTTAGAAGGGCTCCTTGACAGCACTAACCCCTGAAAACACGTCGCCAAATCACAGACCTCCTACTTCCAACTACCACCCTACTAAAAAACCTGACACAGAAAATAGATAACGACTTCAACAGTAACGAGAAAACACACACGCACACGCCATTTTAACTACCATCGGCATCAGCAAATTTACGCACAAAACACTTAAGACCTCCTGAAGCGCAACATAAAACGTTAGTTAAAAAATTGTGTCAGGTTGTCAAACCTGCGTAGTGTTCAAACATCTGCAAATTCCTGAACGTAGTACAACAATGATGCATGTTCTGGACCACAATGTAACCTTCTTTTTAAGATAACAGAGAGTACTTGGAGATTTGGCTGCTATTCCTTACAGTATGGACGACGGCATAAACCTTTGCATCTAAACTGTTTTCTTATTTGTGTAGTGATGATGCTTTGATTTATTTGAAAATAACTAGGCTGCTATGTGATTATTAGATGTGTGTGTGTGTGTGTGTGTGTGTGTGTGTGTGTGTGTGTGTGTGTGTGTGTGTGTGTGTGTGTGTGTGTGTGTGTGTGTGTGTGTGTGTGTGTGTGTGTGTGTGTGTGTGTGTTTTAGTCTCTATCCATACAGAAGCGCTGGGTTATACTTCTTTGTCACTCTGTACCCATAAATCAGAAGGTGGAAATAATCTTAGGGTAACCATCTTAAACACTTCATTCATCAAAAAGAAAACCTCGGCATGAAACAAGAAAAGGAAACTTGTGTCATCAAGCCACAGAACAATAATTTTATCCAGTAAAATATTTACATCAAACTTGCATCTATACTTCTGAAATTGTAAAATCTCTATAGAATATAAATTTAAAATTCTGGTTATCACCATTGACAGGAAGCTATAATAAAGTTGAACAACAGTTTCAAGCGCTACCGAAAATTGCAAACAAATTGGAAATGAAAGGAACAACCACTACTTTCATAGTACGAATCCGAGGTATCTTTGAGTATAAACCTGTCTATTGAGATTCATACAGCATTCTTCGGTCAAATCAAACTAATCCAATGGAAAGCACTCAGGATAATCATAGTTGATAGATCTACAGCTTCTAAAAACACTTGCCATAAACAACACACATTACAGTAAATAGCTACAGCAACATCACTTTATACAATACACAAAAGATAAAAATCCTTTAGAATTCAGACTGTCATCGCGCCATGAAAGTCGTTGTTGTTATTACTTAGCTTCAGGTCAACTTTGCAAGATCAGACATACGATCAAAAGCATTCTTACCATCACCATTTCGATTATGAAGGGGGAGAGGTGTCTCGCATGCCCTGCGACGAAACCGGCATCGCGGAGTAAACCGAGAATACTGGTTGCCATAAACAATGTAGTATTCCCGGTTGAGACCAATGGAATTGGAAAGTCCATTAAAACAATGAATGCTCACTCGTCTGCAATTGCGCATCAATAGCTGTATTTGTGATGCGGATGTGACTCTCCCATCTGCAATCAATCATATTCAAGGGGCAGTGTATTGTAATCTCAGTCACTTATCCACCATAGAAACCAGATTGAGCTCCGGCTTTATGAGTCCTAAGGCTCATGACACACCAATTTAGCTCCACATTCTCCAATGTGTCCTTCCTGTTTTAAATAAAATAGAAAATGGTTTGATGGGGCTTTTGCAAATATTTTTAGCAGACTGAGCAAGCACGCGGAGGCTCCTCGATCAATTTATTGCATTATGAAGGTCATCGTTAGATAAAGACTAATCTTTCCATGCTTTCATGTCTACATCCACCCCACTCTATATACTGGACCAGAATTTCCTGTTTCCTGTGATTAAGACAGAAAGAATTTTAAGATACTCAAACGAGAAACTTCAAGATACTAAACACATAAAGCGCGACAAGCCACGATCGTGGCCCAGATAGATGCATTCAATTTATGAGCGTTTGTTGGGGTCTAATGTCACTCATACGCTCCGATACTCCTCAGAATGCAAGAGGACTAATAGTTCAACTAATGACCTTTCAGATGATGTAAAACTTGCTACCATTATATATTACGAAGATATTTTAGCTATCTTTTTTTATATGTGTGCATGGTAGTCTCATTTTCATAAAATGTGCTCAGCAGTCCATGCTATGTAAGTGCAAATCCCAGCGTTTTATGGATTAAACAAGAATCCTCGTTCAAGGGATTATGAATTCCTTAAAAAACCTCCTGTTACTTTTTCTTTCAGGTGTGTCGAAAACCAATGCTTGATCTATTGAACTTTCCCTTTGAGCTAAATTCAAGGTTTTGTACAGAGAGGCATGTGTGATTGCACACAGAAGAATGTGCATGTGCTTTTCGTATGTGATGCGTCTGTATGTGTGTACGCACGTACGAGTATACATGGTTATTTATGATTACTCAACCGCCACTTCGAGGATTTTCAAACTTAAAAAGTTTTAAATTTTACCACTTTATCTGTTTAATGTGATCGTCTTTATTATCGGTCGATCGGCTATAAGTAGCAGCCAAACACCTCTCAAATCAAACTCCACCGTTTCAAACGAGGAAAGACACTTTGGATACAGTATGTGTTATTGTGCATGGAAGTGTATGCGATGTGCGTAATGCAAAAGTGCGTGCGTGGATTTATGAGTATGTATAAACCTTTACCCGCCATTTCGATGATCAGCAACCTTACGTTTTACAAAATTGTTTTTATTTATCACGTTTCCGATTTTCCGATTTAACGAGATAGCATTTAGGTTCTCGCACAATCTGTTAAAAGTAGCAGCCAAATCTCCCTTAAATCAAACCTCACCGCCTGAAACAAAGAAAGGCACATTGGATTATGTCATCCTAGATACCTCTAAAACGACGGGATGGCCATGGCTGAAATACTTTTCATCATAGATTTAATGCACCAGAATAGACGTAGTACCAAACAATGGCAACCAAGAATTTTTTATTTATTTCTCTTTTATAGAAATTAATTTCGATGAGGTAAAAGTTAGATATACTAAAAACATAACGTTTTGACAATTTTCTTGATTTTAATTTTTACCGAAAACTAAAAGTTATACTGGGGTTTTACAACTCAAAGTGATTATAGATTTATGAGGATACCCCTTGCCAGAATTTGAAAATTTTGCTTACCAACCACATGGTTCCGGGTTCAGTCCCACTGCGTGGCACCTTGGGCAAGTGTTTTCTACTATAGCCTCGGGCCGACCAAAGCCTTGTGAGTGGATTTGGTAGACGGAAACTGAAAGAAGCCCGTCGTATATATATATGTGTGTGTGTGTCTGTGTTTGTCCTCCTAGCATTGCTTGACAACTGATGCTGGTGTGTTTATGTCCCCGTCACTTAGCGGTTCGGCAAAAAGAGACCGATAGAATAAGTACTAGGCTTACAAAGAATAAGTCCCGGGGTCGATTTGCTCGACTAAAGGCGGTGCTCCAGCATGGCCGCAGTCAAATGACTGAAACAAGTAAGAGTAAAGACCAAATAAATATTGGGTTGTCAGATCATTGTTGTTGTTGGCACTCCGTCGCTTACGACGTCGAGGGTTCCAGTTGATCCGATCAACGGAACAGCCTGCTCGTGAAATTAACGTGCAAGTGGCTGAGCACTCCACAGACACGTGTACCCTTAACGTAGTTCTCGGAGATATTCAGCGTGACACTGCTGACCCTTTGAATTACAGGCACAACAGAAACAGGAAGCAAGAGTGAGAGAAAGTTGTGGTGAAAAAGTACAGCAGGGTTCACCACCATCCCCTGCTGGATGCCAAGTGGAGCTTTAGGTGTTTTCGTTCAATAAACACTCACAGCGCACGGTCTGGGAATCGAAACTGCGATCCTACGACCGCGAGTCCGCTGCCCTAACCACTGGGCCATTGTGCCTCCACTCTCCGAACATTAAATTAAAACTAAACTTTTTTCCATGGTCTCGTGGTGGATTTTTTGTTTTGTTTTGTTTTGTTTTTTTTGTAGCTCTGTTCTTCCTCTACAACAGTGGTTCTCAACCGGGGTCCGTATAAAATTTTGTGGGTCCATGCAACAAAACAGAAAAATTGGGAATCCACAATCGTATTTTAAGGGCCCATGAAGAAATTTTGCATTTGGTGTATTGGTATGTATTGCAAGAAACAGCTAGGTTTCTTCTCTTACATTTTACCTCATTCGACCTACACAAGTTAATGAGTGAAAAATAAAATAGGAATTTTGAAAGAAGTTTCTATAAAACTAGTTTTGAAACATTGAATGGTTATGGGGGTCCACCAGAATAAAACAGTAATCAAAGGGGGCCGTAGATAAAAAAAAAAAAGTTGAGAACTCCTCTATAACATTTGTTCGTCGTTTTCGAAATTTGCCTTTTTTCAGACGTGCGACGAAGGCGTAAAAAGAAAAGAAAACAAATTTATCTGACAACCTGATACATTTCGATCGCGAACCAACAAGGTAGCCTGCATGATCGTTACCTGCAAGAAATAGGAGCTAAATTATATTCAAATCACTATATAATCTTGAAAAGTAAAGGATGCGTTAGAGAATGTAGCACGTGATCGCTGATAGCAAACTATTTAGTTGCTTTAACAATCCTACTGGAGTTTCTCTTGTACGTATACATGCGTTTCAGCTTTAGAAGAAGACTTGGAGCCGAGAGAGTATATCATTAGCTGATTGACTGAGTGGCTGAACGATTAATCAAACAATCGATTAATTAACTGGTTAAACTTTAACGAATTGACTTGTAATTAAAAAAATGAAATAGAACGAGTACATATGTTAATTATTGGCATAAGGGTCCTCTCGAGATACAGTACAACCTGTTTCATCATACGAATTCCTATCAATAATCTTACAAACTAAATGCAAAACCAAATTTACTTGTAAGTACACTTTCTATAACATAGCATTGCAAGGAGATTTTTTTTTTTTTTTCGTTTTCAAGTCTGTTTTGTGCAACCCAAAAATCTTCAGCGTGTCACGATCCTAGATATACGATCCTAGATATACGATCCTAGATATACGATCTTAGATATACGCCATCACGATCCTAGATATACGCCTTTCACCAGAACAGTCCTTGACTTAAACAACACCAACAACAACGATAGCGGCGTCTTTGAATCCCAGTTATTATTATTTTACAACGAAACAACCTTACTGATTTATTCTTTTACGTGTTTCAGTCTTTTGACGGCGGCCATGCTGGAGCACCAGCATTAGTCGAATAAATCGACCCCAGGACTTATTCTTTGTAAGCCTGGTACTTATTCTATCGGTCGCTTCTGCGGAACCGCTAAGTTAAGGGGATGTAAACAAACCAAAATCATTTGTCAAGCGATGTGAGGAGGGGACAAACACAGACACACACAAATATATATATATATATATATATATATATATATATATATATACAATGGGTTTCTTTCAGTTTCCGTCTGCTAAATTCACTCACAAGGCTTTGGTCGACCCGTGGCTATAGTAGAAGGCACTTGCCCAAAGTGCCACGCAGTGGGACAGAACCCAAAACCATTTGATTGAGAAGCAAGCTTCTTATCACACAGTCATGCAGCGCCTATTTGAAAGAAATATTTTATTCTTTAAATTCTGTTTGAATTTCTGATGGAATGGGATCTTTTGGTGGGCGGTTGTTTGTGAAACTATTTCACTTAGCGGATCTCTCTCTCTCTCTCTTTCTCTCTCTCTCTCCCCTTGAGTGCGATTGTATTAAAACATCGCCTACACACAATTTTATTACAGCTCCTTTTCTATCTTCTTATTGCTTAGCATTTGCACAAAAATATGGCAAATTTAGTCAGATCTAGCTAAATCTTGGTTTACAGCAAAAATCGCTAGTATTTCTTCTTTCACTTGTTCTCATTTTTTTTTTTTTTTTTTGAGGGGTGGAGAAATTTCAGAGTGAAAAATAACTTCTTATTTTTATTTTATTTTTAATATATTCTATGCATAAGTATAAAATATATATATTGAATTTCATATTTTTTATATATTAATAAAATATATAAAATTATTTCAGAATTTGTGATAAACCTCGCAACGTTGGCTAAGCTGTGACAACTGTATAGCATTCTAGTATACGTTTTATTATATTTGTTCAAGCAGCTAAGTAAACCTTGTTTATGTGTGTCTAAATATATGTGTGTGTATGCACGTATGTGTACATATAACAGCATAGGTACAGGAGCCAACGAAAGAATATTTGTGTTGTTGTATGACTTACCAGCAGTAACTGCTAAATCTCCCTCAAATTTGAATTTGCTGTCTTAAATAGAAGGGGACTGCTAAATCTCCCTCAAATTTGAATCTGCTGTCTTAAATAGAAGGCTACACCTTACAAAATGTAGTCATTGATGTACGAAAAGATAGTAACGTCCCTGCAGAAATGTCTTTCATCATAGGTCTACTCGATAATGATACGCCTTGAGTAAACAAGAACAACTGGCAAGCCTGTGGGTAAGATTCTGCGTGATTGCCCGGCAAGGAATATTTACCTAGAGAGAAAGGAAAATGATCACCGCTAGAATGCCTTCTACTAATGGTCTGCTTACTCAGGGCTGACCTACGATTAAACAAGATCAAATAAGACAAAAAATATGTGTATGTGTGTGTTATGGAAACAATTAATACTAAAAGATGTGTGTGTTGGCACTCCGTCGCCTACAACGTCGAGGGTTCCAGTTGATCCGATCAACGGAACAGCCTGCTCGTGAAATTAACGTGCAAATGGCTGAGCACTCCACAGACACGTGTACCCTTAACGTAGTTCTCGGGGATATTCAGCGTGACACAGTGTGACAAGGCTGACCCTTTGAAATACAGGCACAACAGAAACAGGAAGTAAGAGTGAGAGAAAGTTGTGGTGAAAGAGTACTGCAGGGTTCGCCACCATCCCCTGCCGGAGCCTCGTGGAACTTTAGGTGTTTTCGCTCAATAAACACTCACAACGCCCGGCCTGGGAATCGAAACCGCGATCCTATGACCGCGAGTCCGCTGCCCTAACCACTGGGCCATTGCACCTCCAATGCTAAAAGATAGAAGACAACAAAAGGAACAAGTTTTTTACAAATGATATAATAGTTTAATGCCTAAAAGGTAGTTTTGGACGCAGGTCCTTCATCAGACGAAACATAGAAGAAAAAGGACAGTGGATGAGACAAAGGAACTGGAGGAAGAAAACGGGCGAGGGGGTTAGAAAACAAATGAGAATGCGGTTCTATGAGGGAGTTAAGAAGGGGGAAAGGGCGGTGGCGTGTGCGCATATAGGAGTGTCCAAGTACTAAGATGGTCGTAGATGGAGATCTGTGTACGTGGATATTTTTAGGTTATGTGTGAAGACGTGCGTATGGGAGTGTAGTGGCGTAGGATAGCCATGATGGGATTAGTTGGCATGTAAGTCTACTCGTAGTGTGCAAGGAAAACGTGGAAGCGAGGATGAGGCAGCGGGTGCGAGTGTGGGGTGAAACGGAAGATAAGTGGAATGTAGCAGAAGGCGGCGAGCTGGCAGAAACGTTAGCACGCCGGGCGAAATGCTTAGCGGTATTTCGTCTGCCGTTACATTCTGAGTTCAAATTCCACCGAGGTCGACTTTGCCTTTCATCCTTTCAGGGTCGATTAAATAAGTACCAGTTACGCACTGAGGTCGATATAATAGACTTAATCCGTTTGTCTGTCCTTATTTGTGTAGCCCCTTGTGGGCAGAAAAGAACCAAGAAGTTCTGCGAGTGCCCTTGAGATAATATCTAAGGAAAAATTTAATATATATACCCTTGATCAAAACATCTAATAATGTCCATTAAGACTTTGGAGATACTACTCCTAATTCAAGCTCAGCTTACAATATTCATTCTTTTAAGTAAAACGAAATCAGTATTTGAAACCGTGTACAAACTTTTTAAATATACGATATATAAAAGGGAAATTTTAAAAACGACAGCATGTCAAGAGTATACAGTAATCCCTCGCGGTTCACCTATCGCTGGGTTTTTGGAATGTAACACCCGGGATAGTCGAGGGGTTACTGTACCTTATATGTATGTGTGTGTGTATTTTGTATGCACTCATGTGCGTATACACACACGTGTTTATATATATACATATATATATATATATACACATGTATATTTGTTTTAAATATGTGTTCAAGTGTGTAACTCTGTGTGTGTGTGTGTATGTGAGAGAGAGAGAGATGAGTGAGCGAAAGATTAAAGAAAGACTGGAGGAAAAGAAAACTGAGTTTGGCGTGACAAACTGACAACGTTTCTGTAACTCATGCAAACATTCCCATTCTTCAGCTACTCTATTAGAAAATTCCCTTCTCTCTCTCTCTTTCTCTCTCTCTCCCTCTCTCTCTCTCTCTCCTTCTCTCTCTCTCTCTCTCTCTCTATATATATATATATATATATATATATATATATATATATATATATATATGTGTGTGTGAGAAAGTTGGTATGTGAAAGCACGTGGTTGGATGTATAAAAGATAATAAGAGTGAAAAAACTACAGAAGGCTTGTGTTACATGGTTAAAGTATATATTTAAATTATGTCAGAAAAATGTTAGAAAAATGTTATAAAATCTTTTTGGTATATAAACATTGTATTTTGAGAAATGACATGTTTCTGAGACTTTGCTCGTCATCAGCCTGAAGTAGCTTTCCAGCTGGATTTGCCAGCTGGAAAGCTACTTCAGGCTGATGACGAGCAAAGACTCAGAAACATGTCATTTCTCAAAATACAATGTTTATATACCAAAAAGATTTTATAACATTTTTCTAACATTTTTCTGACATAATTTAAATATATACTTTAACCATGTAACACAAGCCTTCTGTAGTTTTTTCACTCTTATTATCTTTTATATATATATATATATATATATATATATATATATATATATATACTTTCTTGACTCGGCATTGTTTCACAGCAAAGGGTCTTGGGATCCAGGATGTTTTGATGCATTATTTTGGGCCGCATTAGGATCTCCCTTGTCAAATAATTTGGTAAAAATTCCTTGAGAAATGGCATCATTGCTTCAAGATGAACAAACATGATTCTTCGAGATATAAACGCACATATAAACACATATCACACACACACACACAACAACAACATATCTTCTACACTTGATAGTTGTCATAAACAATCCAATATTCCCGGTTGAAACTAATGAAATTGGAAAGTCCATTAAAACAATGAATGCTCACTCAACTCCACTTATATACCCATAATTGTATCTATGGTGCGAATGTGTCACTCCCATCTGTTATCAATCAGATTCAAAACTAATTCCTCGAAGCCCCTTTTGTCTTACTAAGGTAGGCCTGTAATCGTTAAGTATAACTACACATCCATGAACAATGGAATTTAAATCGTTAATAAAAGCTTGACATCTGTTTAAAATCATAAAGCCTGAATAGCAGTGTTTGAAGACGTTAGGTTGAAGTTCAATATATATATACAATTATAAAGTAATTAAGTGGATGATACTATATTTAATGTGGTTGACTGAAAATAATTTTTAATCAACTGAAATTATAATTTTGATTAATTCAATAGTCTCCAGAGCTAACGAGAATTACTCTCAAAAGTGGTAAGGGAAAAATTTCATGAAATTTCAATTCATCAAAGAGACATGCAAACATGTGATGATGTGTCTGATCTATGGTCGCTATAGTTACAACTGCGAACATGTTTCTCTCCTATTACATCTCCAAGCAAAGTCAACACAAAACTACCAAACCCGAAAAATGGTAAGGGGAAAACTACCAAACCCGAAAGTGGCAAGGAAAAAAAAATTCATGTAATTCCCATTCATCAAATCTTAGAGATATGCAAACGTTTGATGATGATGTGTCTGATCTATGGCCGCTATAGTTACAACTGTGAGCGTGTTTCATTTTTATCAGGTATAATCCATAGCTATATGCAGGACAAATCAGACTCACTCATCATTACTACAACTCTGTTTACTTTTTGTCTAATTGTAATGTAAAGTTAACTCCCTTGCCCCTATTGGCTTTTTTTTTCTTCTTTTTTTTTATTTTTCAGTTATAATTTTACTTGATTAATAAGTAATTTCAGGTCAGTGCATTAAATATAGTAGCCTACATTTAAGTATATATTCTTTGTGCAGAAGGCATTATTGGGAAATTTTCCAGTGATACGATGCAGTACTTAAAAGACAGCTTCGACTAATCTTATACTTCTGTCAATCCTTCCGTTTAATATAGATGCTATCAGTGTCACAGTTGATGTAAAAATTACCAGTAGATGTTAGTATCTTTCTAGTTTTCCTAAATTGTGTATTTCTTAAAGCGTCCAGTCTAGTATCTCAAAGGATTATTTCCCTTCTCGTTGAGAGATTTACAAATAGTAATTTTCTATTTTATTAGATCGGTGACTGTGTGTCACTTTGAAAATTATATATTTGGAACAAGAATTTAGCAGCGTCACCTCTACCCGAGCAGTTATTTTGTACTGAGTGGGGATGCTAAACTCCTTTATTCGAAAATATAAGGACACAGACAGTGTGTCGTATAGCTAGCTGGAGACGATGTATCCTGGGGCTAAATAGCAGTAACATTCGTCCTAACCAGGACGCCCACGTTATGTTGACAAATAATCTTTATATATATATATATATATATATATATATATATATATATATATATCAATAAATCTTAGGGTAGCAAAAAAAATTATTTATTCTCTTTATCTACTACTACTACTACTACTACTACTACTACTACTACTACTACTACAACTACTACTACTACCAAATCAGGCCTTCTAGCTTCTATTACTCTGTCAGTCTGAATACGAAAGTCCCACAACATCTTGTACTTCTTACTTTCTAGTACTTTACTAGGTTCATGTTCGTACCATTTATCAGTATGTTCAAATTCTAGCTTCCTAAAAAGCTCCCAGTGGATTGCTCTCCCTAGATTATCATATCTTTTCATGTATTATTTCTGTGCCAGCATGCTACATTCACTTACTATATGAGTAACGCTTTCCTCTTTTGATTTGCATAATCTACATTGGGAATCTACTTGGTTTTTGTCTAACTTGGCTTTTATCCAATTAGTCCTTGTTGCTTCATCTTATGCAGCTACTAACAAACTTTCTGTCTCTCTCTTCAGCTTTCCTTTCTGCAACCATAACAATGTCTCCCTACTACTATTTGCTGCAACTATCTTTGAGAAACTACCATGCAACGCCTTCTCCTGCCAGTCAGATAATTTCTATTCCTTTTTCTGGTTTTAAGTTCGTTTGGTGTTTTGGTTTCCCTATGTCTTGTGACTCTAGCAGCTTTTAATAAACTTTCTTCGCTATTACCTACATAGGAGTCTATATCTACTCTAACTAACTCCACGCAGTCTTCCACTGATATTAATCCTTTTCCACCTTCCTTTCTAGGTAGGTATAATCTTGCTACTCCTCCTTTGGGTGTAGTGCTCCTTTGATATTGAATTCCTTCCTAGTTCTTCTGTCTAGCTTTGCTAATTCAGTTTTTGTCCAATCTACAAAAGCTGCTGAGCATCTAAGTAATGATACTGCCCAAATATTTACAGTATTTATTATTGCTGTTGTTGTTATTATTATTATTATTACTATTATCATTGTTCAGTAGTTTTATTTTTATAACGTGCTTTCACTTCACTACCGAGCGCAGCTCTGTGCGCCTTGGGTATGTGCTGTGGTTTGCTGTGATGCTCTTATGGTTACTGTATTGAAAGTGTTTTGCGTAGGATGTGTGCAGTGCCCAGTAGTGCAATTTTCTGTATGTTATATATATTTGTAAGTCCTGGTGTTTTTGTTATGTATTTGTCTGAATATTTTTTTTATTATACCTAAGGCACCTACTATGATAGGAATTGTTTCTGTTTTTAGATTCCACATTCGAGTTACCTCTATTTCCAGGTCTTTGTATTTTGAAAGTTTTTCCATTTCTTTTAGAGAAACGTTGTCATCTGCTGGTATTGATACATCAATTAGAAAGCATTTTTTTTCTTCATCATCTTTGACAACTATATCTGGTCTATTTGCCTTAATTTCTCTATCTGTGTGTATTGGCATATCCCAGAGTATGGTTGCTTTCTCGTTTTCTGTGACGTTTTCTGGCATGTGTTTATACCATCTTTTTTCTGTCGTTATTCCATAGTGTTGGCATAGCTTTCAGTGTATATAGGTCCCAGCTCTGTCGTGTCTGTGAATATATTCCTTCTTAGCCAGGACTGGGCAGCCAGATATAATATGATTTATTGTTTCTTGTCCATCTCCACATATTCTACGGTTACTTGTTATGTTTCTTTTCATTATATGTTTTTGGTAATTTCTGGTGGTGAGGCTTTGGTCTTGTGTAGCAATTAAAAATCCTTCAGTCTCTGCTTTGAGTCCTGAGCTTCTCAACAATTGCTGGGATTTTCCTCTGTCTATTTCTTTTGCATTTAGTTTAGCCCAGTATTTACCATGTAAGGGCTTTTCTTGCCATCGTTTTATCATGGTCCGTTGCTGTTCTAGTTTTAGTTTGGATTTCATTTGTTTTATAGCTTTTGTTGTTTCCTGTTCTTCTTCTTCGTATTTGTTAGGTAGTATGATTTCTTGTTTGTATTTGTCAGCTTCCTTAAATACTGAAAACAGTGTTTTGTTTTGCTCGTGTTTTGTGGCTATTTGTATTAGTTTACCTTGCTTCTGGAGTAGGTATTTTTGCAGTCCTATGGTGGTTATTTTATAATAGTTTTCCAGCTGTATAAGACCCCTGCCACCTTCTGTGCGTTGTATATATAGCCTTTCTATGTCAGATTTTGGGTGGTGCATCCTATATCCTGTCATTATTTTTCTTGTTTTCTTGTCTATTTTAGATAGTTCGTTTAGTGTCCAGTTAAGGATGTCGTAGCTGTAGCTTATAACTGGGACAGCTAAAGTGTTGATACCCATTATCTTGCTTTTAGCATTGAGCTCTGTTTTTAGTATTGATCTAACTCGTCTATAGTACTCTTTCTTTATTTTTTCTTTCATTTGTGTGTGTTGTATTCTATCTAGTTCATTGACTCCTAAATATTTGTATGGTTGGCTTTCGTCTAGTTCTCTTATTTCATTGGCTTTATCTAGTGTTATATTGCTACTTTTAACTAATTTTCCTCTTTTCAGGGTTGCTTTGGCACATTTTTCTAATCCGAATTTCATATCTATTTCCTTGGTAAAGCCATGTACTGTCTGTAGTAGTGTTTCTAGCTCTTTATCATTTTTTGCGTATAATTTTAGGTCATCCATGTATAAAAGGTGGCTGACTGTTTTCCCGTAGCATTTGTAACCGTATCCAGTTCTATTTAGCAATTCAGTTAAAGGTGTGAGTGCCAGGCAGAACAGGAGTGGAGAGAGCGTGTCTCCCTGGAATATTCCTCTTCTAATGGGGATGGCTTTTGTTTTCACAAGTCCCTCTTTTGTTTGGAGCTGTAGTACTGTCTGCCATTTGTTCATTGAGTGTCTTATGTATTTTATGATAATTGGTGCCACCTTGTTTATGGCTAGTGTTTCCAGAATCCACGTGTGGGGAACACTGTCGAAAGCCTTTTGGTAGTCCACCCAGGCCATACTGAGGCCTTTCTTCTTTCTGCGGCTGTCTTCAGTTATGGCTTTATTGATCAATAATTGATCTTTACAGCCGTATGAGCCCTTGCAGCATCCCTTCTGCTCTTCTGGAAACAGGTTGTTATTTTCCAGGTGCTTACTTAATCTCTGCGATATTATTGCGGTAAAAGCTTTGTAGATCGTAGGGAGACAGGTTATAGGTCTATAGCTTTGTGGTTTCTCCGTTTCCGTGGATTTGAGAATTAAGATGGTTTTCCCTTTTGTGAGTCATTCAGGCATTGTCTCTGGCTCTGCTAGTATGTTGTTAAAGTTTTCTGCCAGCTTTTTATGCACTCCTGTCAGGTGTTTTAACCAGAAGTTGAGGATCTTGTCGTGCCCAGGTGCCTTCCAGTTGCTTAGTCTTTGCAGTGTCTGGGTGACCTCTTCAGTTGTTATAGGGGTCCAGAGTTGCTCAGGTGCTAAGTTCGTTGTTTTAATGCTCCTTTTCTGGGGTTGTTGCTTCACCGACCATATTTGTTTCCAGAATTCTTCCAGTTCTTCTGCTGTTGGTGCTGCAGCAATATCTATTTTATTTTTACCCAGTTCTTGGTAGAGTTTTTTGGGGTTGGATTTCAACTTTGTTTTGTTCAAAGAAACGTTGGCGTTTCTCATACCGGCGGATCCTTTGTGCTTTGGCAAGGATATCTTGCTTTAGTTTTTCTTTTGCATCAGGTAAGTCTTTTTCTGTAATGCTGTATTTGTACAGTATTTTTGTTTTCTTCTTGTTACTCAGTTGTGTTGATTGTCTACTAATTTCGTTGAGAATCGATAAATCTTTTCTCTTTTCTTTTAATTTTGTTCTGAATATTATTTATCCACAAGGTCTGTTTAAGTGGTAGAACTCCTGTTCGGATGGGTTTGAGTGAGTATCCTGCTTCTTTTGTGGCTGCAGTGGCTGCCGCATATATTATGTCATTTAGCTCAGTGATATTGCCAGTTGTTTCTGTGGTTGTTAGTTCCGTGACGGCCAGGTTTATACTATTTATTATTGATGTTGTTTTATTGTCTATTTTGATTTTTGGGAGATATAATCTGTGGTACATTCTAAGATCTGTGGTTTTCAGTTCTTTGGTTATTCTCATTTTCATAGTATCGTAATTAATAGGTTTCCCTTCGTTATTCCCAGGCTTTAGATTTGTTTTGCCTTTCTTTTCATTCATATGTTTGTCTGTGGTGTTCTGGATTGGTGCTTTTTGTACACTATTATACATCTCTACGGTCTGGGTTTGTTGTTTTTTGTTTACTTCGTTTTTGCCGGAAATGTTACGTTTGTCCTCGTGTTTTACTATCTCAGTGTCTATATTATTATTTGGGATTGCTGTGTGACTACTATCTAGGTCTTCCTGATGTATTTTTCCTTTCAATTGTTCTATTTCTATTTCTGATATTTGTTTTGCTTTTAGAATATATCTTCTTATGTTAGTTAGTTTGTTAGGGTCCATTGTTTTATCGAGGTCTTTATTTACATTATTTTTCTTCCATATTTTATATGTATGCGTTGTTGCGTTTTCGTTTTTTTGGGGTAGAGCATTGCTGTGAAATAAGCGTGTAGGATCGAAATGTATTCCTCACGTGTCCATTTATGCCGTTTTGGTTTTGTTTGCGGGATATGAGGAACAACGTCCGGCCCTTTATTTTCACGGTCATCGTTTTCGTAGGGTACCGGTTCGTTCATTTCTGTTGTCAGATTGTTTTGCACGTTCAGATCTTCGTACTTTTTGCGTAACAAGCTTACAGTACGCACTTCTCAGTTGTTATTCTTGGGTGGAATAATACCGGTGTTATTTAATCTGTTTGTAATTTTTTTGTACATGCTGTTTTGGGGTTCGGAGATGGTCTGATTTTGGTGTAACACGTGTGTTTATTATTATTATTATTATTATTATTATTATTATTATTATTATTATTGCCTTTGCACAGCTTCTAACGCTGGAGATGCACTACTGTGTCAGTTGTTCACTACCAGTGAACTAAGGTAACACCTCTTATTTTTCGAGCAACTTCTGGAGTATTCGAGCGGTTCGAAGCAGTGCTGTTTTCTGCAAGAGCTCCACCCTTATTGCGGCCCCTATTTGTTCCATGTACTTCTCGATACGATATTTTTACTCACTGTTCCCAGGGCTCCGACAATTATTGGTACCACCTTTTTCATCGACCACAACTGTTTTACCTCCCAAGCTAACCTGTCATACCTATCGACCACAACTGTTTTACCTCCCAAGCTAACTTGTGATACCTATCGATTTTTCTTTCTTCCTTATCGCATACTTTGTTGTCAGCTGGGCATGCTATATCTATGATCCAGCATAGTTTACTTTCTTTCTCAATTAAGACTATGCCTGGCTTCCTATTTTCTATCTCATGGTCGCACTAAATCATAAAATTCCATAGGATCTTTGCATTATCATTTTCGATGATGCCATCGGGTTTGTGGTCGCACAAATTTTTTTCTCTGTCAAGATCATACTTGTTGCAAAGCGTCCAGTGGACAAACCTTGCTATATTGTCGTGGCGTCTCTTATATTCCTTCTGGGCTAGTGGCGTACATTGGCTGATAATATGCCATACGGTTTCACTATTTTGTCTACAGATTCTGCACTTATCACTTTCTGATGTATTGTCTACTCTATATTTTATGTAGTTTGTTCTTAGTGCTTGCTCTTGGGCAGCACAGATTAGAGCCTCTGTTTCCAGTTTTAAATCACTTTTAGTCATCCACAGCCATCTTTTTTTTCTGTCTGTCTTATCTTCAACATCCCTATGAAATTTTCCATGCATTCTTTTGTTTACCCATCTATTTTCTGTTTCATTCGTTTTCAATCTTTGTACAGTGCTTCATCTTTGCAATCTTTCATCCTACACAAGCCTGACCTTCTTACTTCTAGTAATAGTGGTTCTGTGGCATTTTTTACATACCATGCTATGTTGTTTTCTTCTGCTCTAATGCTGTGTTCGCATCCAATAAGTCCTCTTCTCCCCTTTTTCTTGGTACATACAGTCTGTCTGTGTCACTTTTTGGGTAGAGTGTCCCATATCTAGTTACCAACTTCCTTATCTTTCTGTCTAAGCTGTTTAGTTCGTCTACTGTCCATGCGATTACCCCCTGCTCCATATCTAAGGAGTGGAACCACCCAAGTGTTGATAGCTTCGATCTTATTCCGTCCGTTTGATTTCGATTTTAGGATCAGTCTCAATCTGCGCAAGTACTTCACCTTAAATTTTTCTATCATTTCTTTCTCCATCAATTTATCCATTTCCAAAATTCCCAAGTACTTATAGCCCGTCTCTTCTATCTGTTTCATAATCTCCCTCGACGGTATCGATAGCCTATCCATACATTTGATTTAGCCTCTCTTCAAGACTAACACACCACACTTTTTCAGTCCTAACACCATTCTGATATCAACACTGAAGGTACACACCGTATCAACGAGAGAACTGACTTGGGCTTCATCTTTACCATAAAGTTTGAGGTCATCCATGAATAACAAATGGTTGACTTTTTGTTGGCGACTTTTGAATACATACCCAGCTTTTGCTTTCCTCAGAATCAGTGTCTGTGGTATCAATCACAGTACAAAGATCAGTGGGGACAGGCAGTCCCCTTCGAAGATGCCCCTCCTAATTTCTACTGTCCCTAAACCTCTTCCGTATGCTGTCAAGTCCGTCCTCCAATTCGCCATATTTTTCCAAGCAATCGCTCAACATTCGATGCAATCCCAAACAGGTTCATACACTCCATAATCTGAGAATGTGGGATCATATCGTACGCCTTACGATAGTCGATCCATGACATGGCTAAGTTACTTCTCCTCTTGCAGTCTCTGAGTACAGTTTTATCTATCAGTGGTTGATCTTTGGTACCTCTGCACTTACGCTTGCAACCCTTCTGCTCATGTGGCAGGACTCCATTTTTTTCCAGATGTTCGTACTTTCACTCTGCGAGTATTCCAGTTACTAACTTCCACATAAGTGGCAAACAGGATATCGACCTGTAATTGTCTACCGTATTGCCTTTTTCGATGTTTTTCAAGCACAACACTGTCCTACCCAATGTCAACCACTCCACTGTTGCTTGGTCGGCATTTAACAAGGTTGAGTTGCGCAGCTATTCGTGCATGACATTCACCAAATCTTTTGATCCAGTAGCCTTGAACTCCATCTGGTCCTGGGGCATTCCAGTTGCTCATTTTTTCACTGATTCCCTTCACTTCCCTAACTGAAATTACTAGTTCTGCCTGTTTTGGACAGACTACTGTTTGTTTCAGTTCTTGCAACCATTCAGCATCCTTCTTGTGCTCCTTGCCTTTGCTCCAGATGTCACTCTAAAACCTTTGACTTTCAATGTTATCTGGTATCAACTTTTCATTTGTACACCCTCCATTTATTTCTTTATAGAATCTCTTCTGATCTACTCTGAATAACCTATTCTGGTGGAAACCCTTCATTCTTTGATCGTATCTTACCATCTTTGCTTTCTTTGCAACGAGACGCTGTTTCAGTTCCTCCATCACCACTTTCAGGCCCTTTCTTTCAATATTATACTTCCTTTTCAGCGCCCTGTATTTTTGTTCGCTTTTAAGCTCCCCTTTCTCTTTTCGGTCTAACAGAGAGATTTACTTCGAGAGCATATCTAACCCTGCCTGTATTCTTCTTTTCCACCACGGATCTTTTCTTTTGTCATTCCCATTATGTTTCTTTTTCTTGACACCGACACCCACGTTTTCTGCTACAATACTTGCTGCCTTGATCAAATGATTTCTTTCTGTGATGTTGTTTGTTCTGATATATTTCAAAATTTCATTGACATTTTTCGTTTCTTGGTTCAATTTCCATCGATCAACCTTTTTAAGGTTGCAAATAATGTCGCTATCGTTCTCCTGTAGTCTTACCTTTATTCTGTCGTAGATTGCCTTTTGTTCATCTGTCATGTCGCCATTAGTTTTATTGTCTTCTTTTAGATCATCTATATGTCTCTCATCAAATAAACTACCACTGCTCCTTTCTTGTGCTATGAGATTACTCTTATTAGTAAAAACTGTATTTTCATCGTTATCTCTGCTGCTATTGTCCATGACTCGTCTTTTGATGGCTTCGAGCTCTACTTCTGTGAACCAACATCTTTTTTCTTATTGCTCTAACTTGATCACACAGTCTCTGTTCCGTGAGTTGAAACAATCCCTTTTCTCACCAATGATCATACAAACGTTATCGACAGGCTGGAGCCGGACCAGAGTGTAACACTGTCACCATCATTTATTTCAGTTTCATTACCACTGTTATTCACAATATTTTGTTTTTTTCATTGTCACTCATATGAGGTAGCGATTATCAGGTTGCGCAATTACCAGTGTTTTTATTGTGACACCATCACTAGATGTATCATTATTAGCCCATAAGGAGACTCCACCCCTCCCCTTTCATTATTATTATTATTATTATCATCACTGATATCACTGGTATTATTGTTTTTATGCGTAGTAGTAGCAATGGTTGCAGCAATTATTATTATTATTATTATTATTATTATTATTATTATTATTATTATTGAATGTTACCATTCAGTCTCAAAATATTTTCTTTACACCGCTCTGACCTTGCCATATAACTATTAAACTATTGTTTTGAAAGAGTTCGTTCCTATTTACTTGTTGCTATGTATTGCCAATTGGAAATGCTTAGCAACATGTAAATAAAGAACGAACTCTTTCTAAAAGATAGTTTAATACTTATATGACGAGATTATAGAGGGGTAACAAAATGTGGAATTTCAACAACAATGCCAATAATTGTAATCTTAAAAATTGAAGAAGCAGTGATTGTGTTTAAAATATAATCGAAAAGAAATAATTGAAATGCATTATAGTCTACTCAGTACGTGAGATTTGAAAAATGTGTGTTCACGCGCGCGCGTGTGATATATTCTTTTTTTTTTATCGAAACTGTTTTCGCCTGAAGGTCGCAGTTGCATAAAGTTTCAATCATAAAACACAATCTCAGTTTCATTTTTAATCAAAACAAAAAAAAAGAGATAAACTGTACCTTCTACAAAATGTATTGAGCACTCTTCTCTCATTCAGCCGACATAAACCAGCGTAAACTTTCATATTGACATCTTGTATGTACAGGAACACCGTCTCTTCTATGATGATCATGATTTAAAGCATCATGAACTCGATAACAACTGAGCTTTTGTGTCTGTATCTGCATGGAAAAATTCTATCAATAGCACCATCGGCGGTGTAGGATTATTTCTCAGCCTGTATGCCCTAAAATCACTAAACAGCATTGAAAAAATAACATCTAGAATAACAGTTGCCAATTTCAACGGTAACCCTTCTACTACTGTCAACTGCTGATACAGCCCAACAAATGTCAGCGATGGACAAGAGGTCATAAATTTTTACAATGATTTATCATCTCTTGTGCGATTTATACCAAAACACAGCATCCTCATCATTGGCGGAGATATGAATGCACAATTAGGCCATGACAGTCCCCATCATAAGTACTCGTTCCATCAAACTTCAAACCAAAATGGAGAACACTTAGAGCACTTCTTGATAGAAAATAAACCAATGCCTGAACACTTATTTTCAGAAGAGACCGGGAAAGAAGTAGACCTATACTTTCCCAAAGACCGTCTTATCATGAACAAGAAATGGATTAACAGCTGCCACAACTGTGAAGCATACAACACTTTCTTTGGTGCATCATCTGACCATCGAGTGGTAACAGCTAAGCTTCAGGTAAGCCTCCGAACTTCAAGACCGCTCTGCAACTGGGCTATTCTGACGTACGAGAAAGTCCGAAATGACTTCACGATCAAATTCAGAAATCGCTTCGATGCGTTACAAGATGCAAACGAAGATCACAAACTAAACACAACATATCTCAACTTCGTCTAAGCTCATTATGAGGCTGCTGAAAAATGCATCCCTTTAAGACCAAAAGTGAAACGAAAACCCCTTGGGAAAGCGCCACAGCGCTCGCAAAAAGAATTAACATAGAGGAAATAACCAAACAGTACAACATGAATCCTACGAGAAGAAATTTAAATAGAAAAACGAAGGCGCTGAAAGAACTTAATGTATTATATCAGACGGAACAGCAAAAATATATTCAAAGCCAAATTGACAAAATCAAAAACGCAGCAGACAATAAACAGTCTTCCTTGGCGTGGCAGACAGTAAATGAAGTGAGTGGTCAGAAGAAATCCTCCAAAGCGAAGTTGAAGGCCTCTAACCGACAGGAGAGACTGACTAAGTGGAAAGACCATTTTCAAAACCTTCTTGAGAAATCACCGAATACATCAAACCAGCAGATCCATCGTATTGTTGAGGAGGTCCTGGATATCAAGCACGGACCCTTCTCGATAGAAGAGCTTGAAGTCGAACTAAGGAAGACTAAAAACCGAAAGGCTGCAGGATTGGATGACATCTCTCCTGAAATCTGGAAAACCGCCATTTTCAATAACATTCTTCTCCAATCGTGCGACTCACTATATCATCAAAGTGATAAAAAAAGTCTGAACAGAAGGATGTATTCTACCTTTACCCAAAAAAGTGGATCTGGGCTTTGCAATAAACTACAGAGGAATTACATTAACACCAATTGCAGCGAAGATTTACAATGCATTGCTACTCAATCGAATCCAACCTCAAATTGAAAGAGTTCTTAGGAAAAAATCAAAATGGATTCAGGAAGAGCCGCTCTACATCTGGTCAAATTCTCAGTTAGGAGGATGTTGGAAGGAGTATGAGCCAAAAGCTTTAATGCAGTTCTGCTCTTTGTTGATTTTTCCAAAGCATTTGACTCTGTGCACAGAGATAAGATGGCAGAAATCCTTAGGACATATGGAATCTCTGATGAAACAAGGCAATAATGATGTATAAAAACACCCGAGCGAAAGTTTGGTCACCGATGGAGATACTGACTTCTTCGATGTTCGAGCAGGAGTACTGTAGGGTGACACACTAGCTCCTTACTTGTTCATCTTACTTGTCTCGATTATGTATTGCGTACCACAGCAGATCAACACAATGATCTGGGTTTCTCTTTACCAGGATATATCCGGCCATCTATATATATATATATGAAAGAATGTACGAAAAAAAACAACAACAGACGAGGACAGGTGGTGTAAACAACAAAAGGATGTATTAGTTTGACGCTCAGGAATACAGAAAGTCTTTAACGTTTTGAGCTACGCTCTTCAACAGAAAGAATACGGAGAAAACAAAGAGAAAAACACGGAGAAAAAAAATTGAATGGTGTTTGGTCAGCGATTATATATATATGAAACACCGAATAAATCATTCACAGGTACTGCTAATAACCTCCGGACTGAACTGACTGAAATGTATCTGGCGTACTCGCTAGCCGCTGCTGAGACAAACTTCGTCTTCACCCGATATATACTGTGTATTTTTCAACACAGTGCGTCCCTAATCTCAGAACGAATGTTCCAGTAACGTGCCTCTCAACGATGTAATTATTACATTAAATCTGATACATAGATGAGTATAAAAACAGTATTTTATTAAGTCATAAAATTGAAATAGTCAATACACAGTTTCAAAAGCTTCTGAATATGCAGATATAATTGAATATACAGAGCACACCATAAACACTTGCTATATCTTTTATTTGTTTCAGTCATCAGACTGTGGCCATGCTGGGGCACCACCTTGAAGAATTTTAATCGAACGAATCGAGCCTAGTACTTTTCTTTTAAAGCCTGGTTATTATTTTATCGGGTCCTTTTACCGAACCGCTACGTTACGGGGGCGGAAACACACCGACACCGGTTGTCAAGCGGTGGTGGACAACCGGTGTTGGTGTGTTTCTGTCTCCGTAACGTAGCGGCTCATCAAAAGAACCCGATAAAATGAATAAAAACGTGTGATGAATGACAGGTTTCTTTCAGTTTCTGTCTACCTTATCCACTGACAAGGCTTTGGTCGGCCCGAGGCTATAGCAGAAGACACCTGCCCAAGTTGCCACTCAGTGGCACTGAACCCGGAACCTTGTGCTTGGGAAGTAAACTTACCACACAGCCACGCCTGCACCTATAGGTTAATAAACCTAAGTTTCATGTTTTTTTTTCTTCCTGTATTTTTAAAACTCGTGCAACGCTGGGTACGCATGGATGTGTGATAAGAAGCTAGCGGTTCGGCAAAAGAGATCGGTAGAATAAGTGTCAGGCTTTAAAAAAATGAGTACTGGGATCAATTCGTTCGACTAAAATTCAAGGCGGTGCTCCAGCATGACCACTATCTGATGACTGAAACAAGTAAAGGAATAAACAAGTAAAGTAATTCAACAGCAACACAAGTATTAGCACTAATTGTTGGCACTCCGTCGCTTACGACGTCGAGGGTTTCAGTTGATCCGACCAACGGAACAGCCTGCGCGTAAAATTAACGTGCAAGTGGCTGAGCACTCCACAGACACGTGTACCCTTAACGTAGTTCTCGGGGATATTCAGCGTGACACAGTGTGACAAGGCTGACCCTTTGAATTACAGGCACAACAGAAACAGGAAGTAAGAGTGAGAGAAAGTTGTGGTGGAAGAGTACAGCAGGGTTCGCCACCATCCCCTGCTGGAGCCTCGTGGTGCTTTAGATGTTTTCGCTCAATAAACACTCACAACGCTCGGTCTGGGAATCGAAACCGCGATCTTATGACCACTGGTCCATTGCGCCTCCACATAGCACTAACAACGCAAAAACAATTGAATAACAATGATAAACATATATAATTAAGCAAATTTCGTCCAGTTTAATACGATTATAGGAAAGTTGGTTATACATCATTAGATGTATACCTGACTTTCCTATATAAAATTAAGAAATATAACGGAACGCTGAACTCCGGACTATCAACTTAAACAACATTTATTCAGGTGGAAAATATATACATCTTTAGCTCTTGTTGTTACAGCTTCTGTGTGTGTGAGCATAGTTGTTGGGACGTTGTTATGTAGATGTGAGCGAGCTGTCGAGTGTAAGTCCGAAAGATGGAGAGTGACAGCTATACACGTAAAGAGACTGTCTCCAGGTTGGAATGTTGGAGACACTGCTTGACACGTCCATGCTCATGGCCGGCCGACCGAGAAAGAGATAGAATTAAGCGGGAAAGCTTGCTTGTTGAATTGCACGCATGCGTGAGACTACGCATGCGCACAGCGTTACTACAGGACTCCCTTGCCAGTACGAAAACGCACGATAATATGAAATCTGTTAGAACGCCTGAGGCAGGATGGCCACTGAAAACCACCCACAAGATGTAGCACAAAACACACACAAAGGAAAATGAAAGAAATAAATGTGCACTCGTGAGATACATGCATGCAATGTACAAAGTGAAGGAATGAAAGAAAAACATGCAATATGGGCAGTAAATGCCACCTATTAAAAATACAAATGAGACAATGAGAAAACAAATCGTGATGACTACTGTCCAGGAACTGGAATCACGGAATGTGAAAGTCTGAGTGTTTGTTTTTACTGAAAGGAAAGAAAATGTATGAGTGCACAAGTGTGTGTGTGAGAAAAAAACACAGAACATAGTAAAAGTGTCTGTAGAGACAAAAAATCCAGTTCGTATAAAAGTCCCACAAGGAGATAGAATGTCCGTACTCAGGAAGTCGTGGTCAGTTGTGACCGGTTACCTGGTACGGAATATTCTATGAAAGTTACACAAGGAAAATTTGGTCTGTTGATCGTGAGTGGAAACATCCACTCTAACAGGGTCGACAAAACCGAGTGTGTTGATATGGTGTGTCCCTGGTGGTGGGGTTGTTGGCGCACGACATTGTGGTAGACAGTACATTGATGGTGAAGACGTCGGCGCAGGAACTGTAATATAGCTGTGTTCTGTATGTGTGGTGGTAATGGGTCAGTTGAAACTTGGCGACGTCGGGGGGAATGCTTGTAGTTGGTAGTAGATATTGTTGTCGTCACGGTGGTAACGAAGCTGGTGGCGAAAAGGCTGTTTGGTGATGAGTGTTTGAAGAGGTGCGCTTTTACAGACGATCGACAGACAAATCTCTGTACGACCATTAGCGAAAACTTCGAAGAAAAATTTTCTTAACCCAAGATGAAAGAACGACCGTGCGAACTCAAAAAGGAGAAATGGTGACGAATGGACAAACAGAGGACTCCTTTTATTTAAACGTGTCACACGGTCGAACACAAAATAATATATCAAAGATGATATACAAGTAATTATGTTATACTACGGTAACATAGATTTCGTAAATACCAGTAATGAGACGATAGAAAAGACAACCGTATGAAATGAATAACAAGAGTTATTTAGTGTGGCATAAAAGATGTATGTGTATGTGAGAGTGTGAATGCGACATATAAGAACATATAATAAAAAAACAGGCCGTCTATATGTATGTGAGATATCACAGCAGTTAGAAAGTCAGTACACGTGAGAGTTTTATACCAAGTTTTTTGAGTACACAATAGGAAATATCGCAGGCTGTAATTCTTGTCTGTTTATCGTGAGTGGAAACATCCACTCTAACAGAGGCGAGATAAAAAAAAAAAACCGCGCTTGTTGATGTTGGTAATACGTAGTAAGTCGTGTTGACTATGGTTGGAGATGTTGGTGGCGTAGTAATCGTAGAATCGTGTTGGTCATGACGATGATGCTGGTTAGTAGTTCAGTCTCCATGGCCGCATTTGTTCTTTAGTCGGGTTCACCAGTTATAAGTTGGTAGTCCAGAGTCCATGCTGCGTTTGTTTCTTCATCGGATCACCACTTTATATGAAAGTGGGAATTGCAGCTCAGCGGGCTGCGTGTTCGAATCACGTCGGGGGTCACCAGTATAGGAAAGTTAGGTATACATCAAGGAAAGTTAGGTATACATCTAATGATGTATAACCAACTTTCCTATACTGGTGACCCCCGACGTGATTCGAACACGCAGCCCGCTGAGCTGCAATTCCCACTTTCCTATACTGGTGACCTCCGACGTGATTCGAACACGCAGCCCGCTGAGCTGCAATTCCCACTTTCCTATACTGGTGACCCCCGACGTGATTCGAACACGCAGCCCACTGAGCTGCAATAACCCACTTTCTTATAAAGTGGTGATCCGACGAAGAGACAAACGCAGCATGGACTCTGGACTACCAACTTATAACTGGTGAACCCGACTAAAGAACAAATGCGGCCATGGAGACTGAACTACTAACCAGCATCATCGTCATGACCAACACGATTCTACGATTACTACGCCACCAACATCTCCAACCATAGTCAACACGACTTACTACGTATTACCAACATCAACAAGCGCGGTTCTGACACCTTCGGTGCTTTTAGCGGGACTCACTTCGTTGCAAGCATTCGGTGTAGCTTCCAGTTTGAGAATGATATTCTCCTTCCCCGCTACTAGTATTGACGGTCCAGTCAGAGGTCAGATATTACTTCTTCACCTCACAAAATAATTATTATTCTAAAAAAAAAAAAAATCCACAAAAATTTATAAAATAAAACAGATATCTTAATTTTGCGCCAAAAATCCCTTATGATAAACATACTACCCTTAATACAGAGTAAAAAATGGAATTTTTCCACGGTACAAACAAATATTACTAAAATTTGACAAAGTGGCACTTAAAAATCGAAGATCACCTGCCGGACCAGGCTAAACGACCACAGTGTAGTGAAGCGTAGTGAGAGAGATAAGTCTTCCCCAACTGAGCACATGTGTAAAGAGATCCAAAAATTTCTCTAACATATTATGTAAGTTAAGGTTCGAGCTCCAAGTGTGTGTGTTTTTTTTTGTTTTTTGTGCATCGAGAGCTGAAAGCCTTTGCTATACTACTGCATCTTAAGAATGTATTATATCATTTCAAATAAAATATACTATCCGAAACTGAGCGCATTTGATCACCATTTTACAAAATACTGGCTTAAAGGGTCTGAAGTAGTCAAATATATAGGCTAAGTCTTCTATCGCTTTCGCTAAATTAAATTTAATGCAATGGTCTTCCTGAAAGACCGTTGTATGGAGTTTAATTAGAAAGCCATTAAAATAAGCAGAGTTTTGCTTTATTACAATTCTACTCACGACCAGGATGCATTATAGAGGGACAGATTGATCTTGACAGGTCAAACATTTTATCGCTTAACTATTAATGATTACAGGCAAAGTAAATTTCGGCGGGATTTCAACTACATTTTATATTGTGTACAAAATTTTATGAGAATAAAATCATTTTCAAAATTTTATTGACTAACGATTAAAAAACAAATTAATTGATTTTTTTAAATTTTAAAGAAATGCTTTAAGCGTTCTCATAATGGTCTGACTATATCAAAGGGAGACTACTGATAGAGCACTTGCTAATCGTCAACTGTCACTTCGCCACCGCTCAATAGTGTTTTCATTTCAAATATTCCTTAAGTGGTTCATTCCAGCGTGTTTTTTTTCTTCTTTTTGAATGCTAATAAACATTTAAAGATTGCGCTTATTTATATCTGCATACCACTTATTTGAGTTGTTAAAATTCCACCCAAAAATATCAAAATTATGGCCGAGGAAGCTGAGACAGCACCCGAGACAGAATCAGAAAATGAGACAAAAATCATAACAGTTTTTGGTGCCACTGGCATGCAAGGTGGGTCTGTTATTAGAGCCCTGTGCCAAGAAAGTTCAAAGTTTAAAGTAAGAGCAGTAACAAGACATCCAGACGGAGAAAGAGCCCAAGAATTAAAAGAGTTAGGTACGTTATTGTGTTTCATTTCACTAAATGTTCGACCAAATTTAATTTGAAGCAAGCTGTTCAGTTTTTTAATTTCGTATTTTTAACCAAATTCAAATAATGGGAAAATATAATCAAAATACTTCTTATATATATCAGAAAAGACTGAACTTTAATTTTTTATAAATGTTTAAAGTGTAATAAATAACTGAAAGAAAAACATTGATGTCGCAAATGAAATTTTAAATCTATTTACACTAAAGCCGTTCTTTGTCTCCTGCAATATCTTTGTTTGGGATATTCTAAAGAATAACACTAAAGAACACAGAATAATGTCATTCATCACTAGACAAAAAAAAAGCTTTTAATCATTAATTTGAGATATGTGAACGTTTGCCACTCTATAATTATTGTAGAATTTTGTGCAATTTATATAGTTTCAAAGTTACGTATTTTAATTTAATTTTTTTTTTTTTTCGTACAAGTTTTACATTTTTCTCACTTTTCTTTTTATCTCGAACTTTTGCCATGATAAATAAATATTTTGACACAGGGGATACAAATCTGGCGAAAATGGTTTACAAGTGCGAGTTAGCTTGTCAGTTGGGATATATCGACTTCTAATGGAAGGCTCAATGCCACAAACGTTATACATAAAAAGCAATGAATTAAATATGACTCAAAAGTTGACTAGTATTTGTTTTATCGCCCTCAGAAGTATAAAAAACAAAGTCGACCTTGGCGGGAATTGAACTTGAGCGTAAAAGGAAAGTAAATAATCGTTTCTGTGGCACATTTCCCTTATCAGGATTTGTTTTAGGAAGACAACTATTGAATGTTTTAGATATTTCCCTAAAGCTCAGTTCCTATGTTCATAATAAGTTGATAATTAAATGTTATTTCCATTTATTTTATCTATTAATTAATACCATATAACTCAGGACAACCTGCCCCGTGATCGGCGATTTGAACTGGCTATCCTACCCTATTCGCTTAGTAAGGAGGGGTGTGAAAATGAAACCTGTCTAATGGGCAAAATCCCTCAAACAGAGAGACCCAACGGCCAACCATATTTTGGGGGAAAACACTACATAATGATACAGATAAATTGAAATAACATACTATTTAATGGTTGATGAGAAGAGAGATAAGTGAGGTGGGAGTGCTGAAGTGGAGTGATATGAAACCAGCCACCTCCAAGGAGCAAAGGCTATTCATTAGCAGTGTTAGAAAAGACAAACTGAGGAGTCAACGTGCCTGTAAGCCAGAGGCTGAAGGGTGTCTGTAAGTGATTTTTATTTCCATCTGTTGAGTGACCTTTCTAGGATGTCTGTGTGCGCAGCAACAGCACCATCCCAGATGTGTAATACTCCATTGTGAGTTTCACCTGAGGTTTGTAGAGTATTAGAGTATTAATAATTGTTGAGACTGAAGTATTATTTGAAGAGACAGGTTAGTCTTAGCAATGTTAAGGATGTGCTTTCACAAGGAGAGATCTTCATTGCTAGTGGGGCCTCGCATTGGAAGCAGTCATGAGGGCTCCTGTTACTTGTTAATGGGATTAGGTATAATGTTTTCTTGATATGAGTAGTGTTTGTACATTCTTTTTCTTTTGAAAGAGATACTGTTGGTACATTCCCATTAGAAGATGTTTAAAAACTTTGACCCTAGAACTAGTGAGGTTTAGTGTGTGGTGTTTTGGTTATATTTCAATAATGTATGGTTTGAGAATGAAGTATAGTTTGTCGAATGTTGTTACATGTGACAGCATGTGGGTGATTGGTGAAGGGAAGGAATGAGTCCAGGACAAGACCAGGCCCTATAAGCAGACCAGAGTTGATGCAGTGTATGACAGAAAGAACTTCATCAGCACAAAACATGATAGTACATTCTGATCGAAAGCTATTAATAATAGGTTGTCTAGTCAAGGCTTACTTAAAGTTAAACCACATCAGCAACAAGAATTTAAAACAACTGCTTCAGTCCTTCAACTTTGTTTGGTATTTTTAGAAATTATTTTTTAAGCATAGAAAATTTAATTGTAAAATATTTTAAAATAGTAGGGTGTAGTTTTATTTTATTGATCCCTGAATAACAGACAGTAGAGACAGCCTCAGTGTAATTTGAAATCCAAACACAAGGGGACATAATTAAAAATTGTTTAGCACATTACTGAATCTGTTAGCTTCTGGTCTTTATCATTGTTATTTTATATTCACCTTTCCATGATGGTATAGGATGGGCAGGTTGTCAGTCTAAGTCATTTCTTGTCTGGAGTTACTGCCTTCATAGATTCCAATTTTGGCATGATTTTTATAGCTGGATACCTTTATTAATGCCAGCCATTTTACACAGTGTAATGGTTGCAAATTATTAAGGCAGTAGTACTAGAGACGCTGCATTACCCCCAGCACAACTAAGATATCTTCTTTACCCTGTATTCTCCTTTTTTCCAGGCATCATCACTGAAAGAATGAATAGAAGAGAGAGTGATGGAAAAGAGAATGAGATAAAAGGGGTGGTAGAAATGGAGTAATGGGAATAACAAAGTGACAGGACAGAGTAATGAAAGAGAGCAAGTGATGGACGTTTATATGCTGGTTGTTCATGAAGAGATTGAATAGAAAAACAGCGTGACTGGTATGATGGGGAAAGAGAAAGTGATATGAAGGTAACAGGTGTAAGTGAAGAGGAAGTAAAGTAAATGACAGATAAATAGATGTGAACAACAACGAGCAATAGTAGAAGGATGATTGTGAGAAAGTGATGAACTCCAATAAAGATGGTTGACAATGCAAAAGAGAAAGCTAGTGATAGCTAGCAATAAATATCAATTATATTTATGAAAACCTGTTTTATTTGTAATTTGTGGAAAAGTAACTTCAGTAAAAGCATCAAGTGTGGTGTTAAATTGGATGGGGTGTCAGATTTACCACTCTAATATTGAAACATAGTTTCTCAAGAAAATTAGGGATCTTGACTTCTAACAAATAGTAACCAAACTTCCATCAAATTTTAGGAAAGAAACGAACACACTGACTAATAAGAAAATCTTGCCCACTAAAGAGATAGCTTAATCACTGCTAGAATACCTTTGATCATGGGATTGTTTGCTTGTTTTAAGCTGACCACATTTATAGATCTAATTCATGTTTATTATATCATTATAATTTTACATATTCAAACCAGTCATATCTAACCCAAATATTCTGTTTTATGTTGAAACTGGCCAGATTTGGCCTGTCACACATGCCCTAAAGTGTCATTTTAAAATATATATATACTATCATCATCATCATCATCATCGTTTAACATCTACCTTCCATGCTGACATAAGGGGATGGTTTGACAGGAGCCAGCTAGGTAGAAGCCTGCACCAGACTTCTGTAACTGTTTTAGCAGGATTTTTACAGCTGGATACCCTTCCTAACACCAACCACTCAACAGAATGGACTTAGTGCTTTTTATGTGGCACAAGCACAGGCGAAGTGAGTTTTGGTGAGGTTTTTACAGCTGGATGCCCTTCCAAATGCCAGCCACTTTACAGTGTTGACTGGGTACTTTTAAGTGGTACCTGCACTGACAGGGTCACCAAGTACTTGCAGGACAAAAAAAAAACTCTTTTGAGAAGGGAGGGGACATTGGAGGAGGTGATCTTGTGTCAGATGATGAAAGGTTATAGTTAGGCAGAGAGACAGAAACAGGTGTCTTGCTGTAGAGGAGGTACAAAGTTACCTGGCCAGAGAGAGAGGGAGATCAGAAATGAAGGCAGAAACAGGTGCAGTACCGCAAAGGAAATACATGATTACCTAACCTGAGGAAAGTGCAAGAGAAGGAGAGAGAGGAAGACAGCAGGATAGAGATGGTGACAAAGTGCCGGGCATACACAGTGATACAGTAAGACAGGGCATGGGTAGAACAGGTCAGAAGCTAGCAGATAGCAGTGATACAGTTGCACAGAGCCAAGCGGACAGGATTGGGGAGTGGGAAGTAAGCCGAGTGCATGAAGTGGAAATGTGAGGAAAAGAAGAGATGTAGTTTGGTTTGTTGTGGTAGAGTGTGTGAGAAATTTTCCTAAGTGTTTGTGGGACACATAGTACTTCTAGAATTCAGTTTCACTGACGTGAGTGGATCTTCTCAAGAACTTCATATGGCTAGACGTCTTGGTCCATTGTCTTTTCCTCCATGAGGTCTAACATCCTGAGATCAGTCCTTACTACTTCATCATATGTCTTCCTGGGTCTCCCTCTTCTGCGGATACCATCTACTTTCAGTGATCGACACTACTTTATGCAGCTGTCCTCATTCATATGCCTCACATGTCCAAACCAACGTAGTCTTCTCTCTTGCATGCTACATTGGATTCCTCTTATGCCCAACTTTTCTCTCAATACATTTGCACTTTGTCATACATGTATACTGATGTTGTACATCCAATGGAGCATACTACCTTCATTCCTCTCTAGTCTATGCATGTCATCTACATTCAGAGCCCATGTCTCACTACCATGTAGTATAGCCATTTGCATACAAGCATCATATAGCCTACCTTTCACTCTGAGAGAAAGTCCTTTTGTTGCCAACAGAGATAATAGCTCTCAGAACTTCCTCCACCCAATTCTTATTCTAGAAACAATACTTTCAGAAGATCCTCCACCATTGTTAATTTGGTCACCTAGGCAACAGAAACGATCTACAACCTCAAGAGAGCTTCTTGAGCATTAAGACGACTTACCTGTTAATCTACCAATGATTCCACTGCACCTCATATCCATAGTTTACACTGGGTACAGCGAGTGGAATTTCTTCCAACTCCTTTCCTACATATTCAGCAGAGCCATTTACCCGACAGAAAAAGAGTTTTATCTTCTTTCTTACTAACAACTTTGGTCTTTACTAGGCTAACTTTAAGGCCCTTTGATTCCAGGTTTTGTTTCCATATCTGCAATTTCTTCTCCAATTCTGCTGAAATCTTGAAGCTATGAGATGATGCATGACTAATTCAAAACAATGTGAATAAATTAGCCTTACATTTGAGCGTTATCAGAATGCCAAAAGCTTAAATATTTTCCATTTTTTTGCATGTGTTCACAGGTTGTGAAGTAGTTGAAGGAGATTATGAAGAATGTGACTTGATCAGAGACTGTCTAAAAGGAGCATGGGGATGTTTTGCTGTCACAGATTACTTTGAAACAATGGATAAATCTTGTGAAGTGCAACAAGTAAGCAATATCAACTTTTCCTCTATGTATACAGTTCTCCTCCTTTCATTTTGCTGAGGATCAGTGTTGTTAAAAGCATATATGGGAGCTTTTCTGTAGTCACTCAAGCCAGCTAGAAATATCACTCAGATGTTCTTCACTTCACATCTGCTGTCTTTAAGTAATAAGGAAACATTCGACCATATGATATTATAACACATGGATGAAAGTTATTATGGTCACTGATTGAACACCTTTTGATTACAGATCCATTCTAAAGGGGCTGACCTAGAACTCAACTGTAAAAATACTGTATGGTATTAAGTCATCCTTTGGGAGGAATAATTCTTGGAATTGAAAATTATAATTATTGGATTCAATTGGTTATTGATAGGGACAATACTTCTCGGCCAGTTCTGCTGCATGGTACCTTGGGCAAGTGTATTTTACTAGAGCCTTGGGCCAACCAGATCCTTGTGAGTGGATTTGGCTGACAGAAACTGAAAGAAGCGCATTGTGCGTGTATGCATGCGTCTTTGTTTGCTCCCTCCACTGCTTGATAACTGGTGTTGGTGTGTTTATGCCTTCATAACTTAGTAGTTCAGCAAAAGAGACCAATAGAATAAGTACCAGGCTTCCAAAAAAAACAAAAAAAAAGCACTGGAGTCAATTCTTCGAACTAAAATTCTTCAAGGTGGTGCCCCAGCATGGCCACAGTATAATGACTGAAACAAGTAAAAGGTAAAAGATAACAGCTGCTTATATTTGAAGAAATTTTATGTCTCAAATATTTGATGCAAAAATATTCAAAAACCTTTTGCATTTAACTTTGCCTTGCAGCACAGATGTGGCTGTGTGGTTAAGAAGCTTGCTTCCTAACCATGTCATCTTGAGCTCAATGCCCCTGTGTGACACCTGAAGTAATGTCTTCCACTATACCCTCGGGCCAGCCAAAGCCTCATGAGTGGATATGGTAGACAGAAAGAAGACGCTTGTCATATATCTCACCATGTCAAGACAAGTACATAGAAACACACACAAACACAGGCATAAACATTACACAATATATATATTTATGTATTTGTATGTACCCTTGTATTGACATCACACGATTATTATATATTAGCATCATCATACAAGTTATGGTGTTTGTTTCCAGTGTTCCATGAAAACCATGTCTGGTTATCTTGCCTGGAAACAGGTGAGGGTTGGCAACAGAAAGGGCATCCAGCCATAGAAAATGTCTCAACAAATTCCATGTTCCCCATGCAACCCTGGAAAAAGTGGACATTAAATGATGATGATTGTCTTTTGTATGTTAAATATTTCATGAGTAAATTTTTCAGAAACATTTTGCATCTAACTTTGTCATGGTTTCATGTATATATGAAGATACAATAAAAGAAATCTATTCTATAATTCATTGTTACTCTTTGCAGGGGAAGAACATTATAAACACATGTTGTGAACTGAAGGTTAACCATGTTGTCTACAGTGGTTTAGAAAGTGCAGTTCGCATCAGTGGCCTAGTGTGCGATCACTTTGATGGCAAAGCTGAAGTTGAAGAATATATAAAAAATAGCGGAGTTAATAAGTACACCATTATCCGACTACCATGGTATTACGAAAATCTTTATGAAAACACTCCTCCACAGAAAATATCAGAGAATAAGTATAAACTACGTAAGTAACCAAAACCCATCAGCTATAAAATTCTTTATTCGTTTTGTATTTTATTATATTTATATATTGTTGTTGTTGGAACTCCGTCGCTTACGACGTCGAGGGTTCCAGTCGATCCGATCAACGGAACAGCCTGCTCGTGAAATTAACGTGCAAGTGGCTGAGCAATCCACAGACACGTGTACCTTTAACGTAGTTCTCGGGGATATTCAGCGTGACACGGTGTGACAAGGCTGACCCTTTGAATTACAGGAAGTAAGAGTGAGAGAAAGTTGTGGTGAAAGAGTACAGCAGGGTTCACCACCATCCCCTGCCAGAGCCTCGTGGAGCTTTTAGGTGTTTTCGCTCAATAAACACTCATAACGCCCGGTCTGGGAATCAAAACCGCGATCCTATGACCGTGAGTCCGCTGCCCTAACCACTGGGCCATTGCACCTCCGCTATACTTATATAATCACCTTGTAATTGTTGCTGTTTCCATGAACTAATGGACCTCCTCACACGAGCCTGTATGTTATAAAGTGTAAATTGTATTGGTCCTTCAGAGAATTCTGAAGGTTAAGATTTTACATCCAGCCAAATGGCATAAAGATTTGTATCACTCAATATCTTTACTTATTGTCTAAGGTCATTTAAGCCTGCCATATCTAGCCCAAATATTCTTGCTTTATGCACAAACTGCTCAGGTAGAACTCTCAATTGACAATCTGGCCCTGGGAGACGAATTCTCAATGCACAATACCATGGATGTCAAAAAAAATTTTTAAAACCTTGAGCTGCAGTTCTGTTGTGCCTTCTTCAGTCGTGGAGATGGAGGGCTCTTCCATTGTGACTACTGCTGCTCCATCTCAGGGCCCAACTCTCATCACCTGTGATGACCCTTGACATGAAGGCTTGTTCATCAGCAGCATACTGACAGCGATCTTCGACACAATGTTCTTGCTGCTCATTAGTTAGTAGGCGGGCGAAAAACTTGATAGAGATTCATCATGTTTAATTCAGACCAACACCAGCAATGTCATTGATCATCCTCCAACGATCCTAATGCAGAAACTGTTAAATGTTCTCCACATTTCAATGGGTGATGCTTATGGCAGGTCTTCCAGATCGCTCATTGTCTCCCAGGGACATACTTCCACTTTTAAAGTGCCCATATAACTCATTACCTCATTGCCAAAGCATGCTCAATGTATTTTTAGCAGACTTCACCAATTTAATGCCAAATTTCATGTTGGCTCTTTGTTCCAACTTCAACAAAATTGCAGACTACAGTATACACGTGATCACAAAAACACAAGTTTTATAACTTGCAAAGTAAACACAGTGATGTCACTCGGTACACAACTAGCTTTCACTGCGCATGCAACCATGTGCTGCCATCTGTTGGTATGCTATAGAACTAGTCCAGTAACTTTTTGACACCACCTCATAGCAGTGCAACAAAAGAGACTGATAGAATAAGTACAAGGCTTTTAAAAAAACAAAGTACTGGATCGATTCATTGGATTAAAAATTCTTCAAAATGGTGCCCCAGCATGGTCAGTGTTTGTTTTCATGATCAGTTATAATAAAAACAATTTTACTTTAATCCGAAACTTAATGACACTAACTTTGGGCCAGGAAACTAGCCCCATGTGTCCTAGGGCTTGAGACAGCAATGTCCTGAGTATTCACTCTGTTACTTGGTAATAAATACTTAGTGTGTAGCACCTGTTTATATTTTCCCTTTTGGGTTCTAAATTACAATTCTGTACATTTTGTTTTAAATTTTGGATTCAGTCATAAGCTAATAAGGTTCTTTATTTTTCAGCAATTCCAATTGGCAACTCTTATATGTATGGAATCAGTGTGGATGAAATTGGTGAATGTATTCATTCAATATTCATGAATTCAGAGAAATACCATAAGAAAACAATTGGATTGGCAGCAGATCAGTTCCTTATACATACTTGTTGTAAGATCCTAACAAAGCATCTTAGTCCACTAGAATTCGTCCATGCCCAGGTGAGTGAAATTAAAAATTTGATTTCTATTTTATGAGTTCCTGAGTCAATAGAACTACAATAAGGTGTCTTAAATATTTCATTTTATCCTGTGATACACTGATGTTTGTGTGTATGTATAGGTAAAAAAAACACCTTCGGTCATGAATGACCATGAGATTGCACCTAGGAAGTTCCCCTCCAAGTAACAAGTCTGGGCAAGGTTGTTTATGGAAGATCAGTAGTTGCCCATGCAGACCAGCCTCTTCTCTCCACACCACCAATGTTATCCAAGGTAAGGCAAAGGCTGATACAGCTTGGCACCAGTGGTATCGCAACTCATTTCTACATCTGAGTGAACTGGAGTATTTTGCTCAACTCAACACACAGCCCTGTCCAAGAATTGAACTCACTGCTTCATAATATATATATATACTAGCAGAGGCACCTAGTACTGAAATTTTTCCTTATATATCGGAAGAAAAATGCAAAGAAATTTGTTATTCTAAATTCTTCAATTGGAAAGTCAATTATGCATTCATAATACAAAAGCAAAAAATAATAAAAATGAAAACTTTTATGTAGGGAGATAAATTTTATCACATATGTTGAAGGCAATTACATAAGAGCTTCTGAGTAAACAACATTCATTCTCTGGTTTGGAGCATAGACAAATAAGTCTTGCAAACTACCAACCCTGGAGCAACCAACATAAAGTTGACCACGGGAAAAGCAAGGCTCAATTAAGTGTAAGCCAGTAGATTTCAAAGTCTGACTTTGAGCTTTATCAATAGACATTGCGAAGCAAACTTGCATTGGGAATTTTGTTCGTTTGAACGGAATGAAAATGTCTTTCCCAGAAGCACATACAGTAATGATAGTAGCTTCTTTCACATTAGGTAATAATCTTTTCACAATCAACCTTGTCCCATTGCATAATTTAGGACTCCTACCTTCAGAAAAAGTTTGTGGAGTTCCAAGTTACTCAAGAGAATTAAGGAACTCTGTTGGATAATGGACAGCTTTATTTTCAAGGACTGAATCAATGATTTGTACTCCTTAATGGAAACCCCTTTTGAACCTGTATAATTCAAAATGACGTGAACAAATAAGCACTGAATTCTACTGATTAATCTGAACACTAATGGGCTAAGTCCTCATCATGTTTCATCCAAAGTTGTAGGGGACTGCCAAGTTGACACATGTCCGGTATAATTGCAAAAAGGTTAGTTTCCTTGGAGAATCTGATACTTATGCTTCAGAAAACTTTGTTGATAGCACGTTTCTATAAGTTTCACACGTGTGACCAACTACCTCCTCAAATCTTAGAATACTTGGCTTGCAGGGAACACTAAACTTTTGCAAGAGCGTCAAGTGTTTCCTTGTGCCATTTATTGTTTCTTCAGGTGTAATAATTGGCTAATTGTGGATAAAGGAGTTCTCCAGTTGTAAACCTGTTTGTTTTGTAAAGGTTTTGACTCATTCTTGTCACTAACTCAATAATTTACTTCCCACCACTATCTCATTGACTCTGGCTACTAGTTTATCCTGGCTTACAATTGAATCACTCATGTAAACTTAAGTTATTCAGCTTCCCTGACACTTGCAGGCCATGTCTTGTTACTTGTCAGCAGTCGTTCTACTACTAAATAAATTAGTTATACTTAAACTGCATCTTTACTGTTACATTGACTTTCCACATTACTTACCTATTGCTTTAGTAATGTGCTAAGAGGCATCAGTTATATTGTGCAAGTATGTTAATGATGTATATGGAGGTGAAGACAGCTGCATAAATGCCGATCTCTAATTGTGAATGTTGAACTTGTTTTAAACGGGGGCCACTGTTTCAGTTATACACATATTCATTGACTTACATTTCAAGAGAAACGATTTGCATATGGACTGTAACAAAAGTTGTCAAGCAAAAATCTGACACTGCACTCAGTAACAAGCATAAGGACTAGGTTATTCCCCTTGAACCTATGTTTCTCTTATTTAGTTGAGTGGCTACAGCTCTCTTCATGACCCATTATAGCTGAATTTAAAACCTTTGTCTACTTCCAGATTTCTTGTGATGAATATGAAGATCAGAATCAGAGTATTCCAGGTGTAAAAGAGCTGTCAAATATGTTCCGGTTTTATAAGCAAGCACGCAGTGACCGTAATATAGAAGAATCTCGAGAACTGAATCCTAAACTTTCAAATTTGGATGACTGGGTGAAGCAGAACAAAGAGAAATTGCTAAAAGCCCTTGAAGAAAATGATAAACTAACTGCAGAGAGCTAGTTTAATCACCTTGACTGGTTCTCAAAAAGAAAAGGCATGTAAAAATATTTTGTGATGCCAATAAAAACCCAAAAGTGTTTTTATAAAAAAATTTTATAGATATTTATATATACAAGTCCAGATCTTATCACAGAACGGAATAATTATTCACTTTCGGGCTCCGATTTTATTTTTTTATTTTTCTTTTTCTTTTTCTTCTTTTTTACTTCTGTTGTGTCATCTTTATCTGTAAAGTAAAATATATTTCATATTAAAAGAATATCAAAGGTAGTATCCAATTCATAGAACAACGAATATCTGAATATTAATAATACAAGTAGCTTTGGAAATAAAAAGGTTTGCCATCAGAATAGGGTGATGGATAAGTGTCATCATGAGCTTGACACTTCAATGGATAAAATTCATCATCTGACATCCTTAATTACAAAGCTACCTTCCAAGATCGAAATATGAAGTAACCTTTTAAGCAAATATACATACCAGCCTCTTCTGGTTCTGATTTGACCTCTACCTTCACTGCAAGTTTAAAAGAAAGTAAATCAATTATAAATAATTTATTAGCAGAATGTAGCACTGCTATGGGGCAAATTCAACTTGGAAATGCAAGACTAAGTTTCACTCCAGAAATATTAAGAGAATAATGTCTACAGGATTCAAAACTGAAGTCATTCCATTTATTTGTATTACTAGTGTATGCCTCACCCTGAAAATGTATTCTGTACACATTTCTTGCTCTCTTACGTTAGTTTTGTGTTGTTTCAAAATAAATAGTGCAGTATCTCATTTTCACATCCATGACAGCCAGGTTGCACAAGTCTATTTCAGTAACCTTCTACATACTCTTCTCTTTTATGAGATGGAACACACATGCATCACACCTCCAACCCCTACAATCCTCTGCTAATGCTTATTTTCTCTATCAGCCTGCCATGCTTTATTATTTCTGAATGATAATGACCTTATAGAACATGTCTAATACCTATGTTTTTTTTACCATGCAACTTCATACACAAAGCAGTCAAAATGTAACATTCATGATGGGAAAGACATACCAGTTGACAGGTCCATTGCTGCCATCTAGGATTTAAGTACCTAAGTGACTTCACTAACTACCCCTTTAGCATTTAAACCGACCATACCTAGCCAAATAACTCTACATGCTTTAATGTTCAAACTGGCCATCAACCCTGTCATTCTAAAAATAAATTATCATATCATCAAAATCTCAAAGCAACAGAATAATGCTTGATTAATTCAAAACAATATAAATTAATAAGTATTACATTTGACAATGATCTGAATACCAAGCAGTTAAACCAACCGTATCTAATTTTCCAACTTTTGTAGATCAATAACTGTTTTCAAATTGAATGAAATATGCTGTTTTAACCCTTTAGTGTTCAGATTACTGTCAAATGTGTAGCTTATCTTCACATTGTTTTGAATTAATCATGCATTATCTTGTAGCTTCAAAATTCCAATGTGATATTTTAAAAATAAACTGACATTATAGGGTACACCTAAGAGGCCAGATCTGGCTAGTTTAAACATAGAACAGGTAGAATATTTTGGCTGGTTTAGGTGCTATCATCATCAGTTAACGTCCGTCTTCCATGGGATGGTTCAACAAGAGCCAGCCAGGTTGAAGCCTGCACCAGCCTTCTGTGACTGTTTTGGCAAGATTTTTACAGTTGGATGCCCTTCGGAACACCAACCACTTTACACTGGACTGAGAGCTTTTAAGTGGCACCTACACTGACAGGGTCACCAACTACTTGCAAGACAAAAAAAAAACTTTATAGAAGAGGTAGCATTGATGTAGGTGATGATGAAATGGTTATAGTGAGACATACAGGTGTCTTGCTGTAGAGGAAGTACAAGGTTACCTGGCCAGAGAGAGTAAGGTCAGGAATGAAGACAGAAATAGGTGTGCTACAACACGGAAATACAGAGTTGCCCAACCTGAGGGAGAGGCAGGATTAAAATACCTCATTATTAAGCTAGCCCTTGAGAAATGGACTAGCATTGAATTTTAGAAAATTGTAATTTAAATCACTTTAAGACAGTGAATTGGTGGTCTCGAGTGAGTTTATGTGCAAAATGCTGACGGCTTTTAGGCAAATACATATATGCAATAGTATGTTTGAGAGTTTTCCAGCGTGAAGTACAATAAAACTATACTCCCGAGGATAGCAATCAAGGTTTTTCTTTTGGCATTTCAGTCTCACAGTTGACAGGATCTTCAACTGTTAAAAATAGAAATGCACCCAATTAAAAGAATGTTTTTTGTAATTTAATTTTATGGTGGAGCTTCTGCACCCTATTCTTCAAAATACTTTTTCCTAATCTTGACAATATCCGCCAACCAGAGCTTAACCTTTTAGCCTTCAGGTTACTCTGTCAAATACAATGCTTACTTATTTATTCACATGCATTTTCTCTTAGCTTCAAAATTTCAAAGAAGTGATAGTATAATCTTTAGAATGATGTTGTGAGATAGGTGTGAGGAGCCAGATCTGGTCAGTTTGAAAATGGAAGTAGACAGAATATTTGGGCTGATTTAAATGTTAAATCACTAACATCACATTTTTCAAGGCTTTTCTCACCAATTTCTAGATATTGGAATTACAACCATACTAACATTTATTAACAAGTATCTCTAAATGAAGATTATATACTGAAAGAGAAATATCTCAATTACCAGATTCATCAACTTTTCTCTTTTTGGAAGATCCGCCTTCTGTCACAGTCTCATCCAATTTTCTCTTTTTGCTCTTCTTACTCAATGTGGAATCTTGGCCTTCGTCATATTTCTTAACAACACTGCAAAACGGATGCAAAATTTTATAACCTGAGGTTAAAAAGTGCAACATCGAGATTTAATAAAATCATCTTTTTTTTTAATTAAACTTGTTTGCAATCTATTATATATTAAAATTTAAACATAAAAACTTTTTTATTGTTTCACAGAGCCAACTTGTTTCAGGTGAAATGAAAAGAATGCAAGTTCTTTATTTCAATTTCAATACAACTGCCCCTTGGTTGTGTAGTGGTTACAAATAAATCAATGTTAGAAAAAAGTGCCCTCCCCCATGTTCCCTCATCATTTGATGGTGCTGTGTGTTGGACTTAGTTACATTCCAAGTTTAAACAGCAGCCAAATTCTATTCTTTGAAAAGCAATAATAAAACAAATGCCAGTTCTGAATTTAAAATGCTGTCCAAACAATAAGGTCAATATATTCAACTATACAATCTAAAAAGAGCATCACAGTAAGGTTGCAATCTTAAGAATGGAATCAATAATGGAAAAAAAAAAATCCTACTAATAATTCACATCAATGCTGTCCAAAAACTAAGGTCAATATAACCTAAAATCAACATACCTTTTATTTTCATACTTATCAAATGTTTTTCCTTTTCCATGCCCACTTAGTCTCCGTGACTGCAAAACAGAAATAAAATAATGAAAAATCAAAATACTGAAGGCCTCAAAAGATTTCAAAGAAACACAGAGAAATTCATAATAAAATAAGCACTTACATTGCCTTCTTCCATTAACTTTAACCGTTTTTCTACTTTCGCTCTCTGTGCAATTCCTAATTCAGCACTATCATCTTCGCCAAGTGCATCATATCTCACAGCTAAGGATACCTTAGCAGCAAGGGAACGTGAAATCTGAAATAATTACTCAATTTTTAGACTTGGCAATATAACCAAAGACCAACTGTATGTAAAGAAAAAATTTACTTTTATTTCAAAGAAAGCCAATGAGTATTACAATATCATTTAACCTTTTACAGCCCCAACCCACCTCTGAATCCAAGATATAAAACCAACAATGACATTTAACTTTTTATCATGTAAACCAGCCATATCCAGCCCAAATATTTTACCTAAATTATGTTCAAACTGGTCAGATAAGGCCTCTCACACCTACACTATGTTATTCTAAAAATAATGAGCCATATCATCAAAATCTCAAGCAATGCAAGATAAATCCAAAACAATGTAAAAAAGCACTCAGTACACTCAGCAAAGTGATTGGTCTAAGGAAGGGCTTCCAGCTGTAGTAAGCAAACCAAAAGTTCGGAATCTGGTGCAGCCCCTGGCCTTGCCAGTTCTTATCGAGCTGTTCGACCCATGTAAAACAGACTTTAAATGAAAATGATGATAATGTGAATAAGCACTACATTCGACAGAGTAAATCACCATCATCATTTAGCACCTGTTTTCCATGTTGGCATGGGTTAGACAGTTCGACTGGAACTGGTAAGCCAGAGAGCTGTACCAGGATCCAGTCTGATTTTGGCTTGGTTTCTATGGCTGGATGCCCTTCCTAATGCTAGCCACTCCAAGAGTGTACTGGGTGCTTTTCACATCACAGGTGCCTTTCATGTATCACAGTCAGGGATGCTTTTTACATATCACCATCATTGATGAGAGGGGCTTGACTGCTAAAAGGCTAGGTTAGGATCTTTCATCATAATAAGAACCCATTTTCTAAGTTATTTACCAACACCTATAAATCAAAAGACAAATTCTTTCAGAGTGAAATGGTGCATTTCATTTATTTAGTTGCCTACAGCAGGTGGAATGACTAAAGACTTTACTTTACTATATATTGTCTCCATTTCTCCTTGATAATATAGGTTGCATACTCATTCTTACACATGTATAGAATAAGAACGATGGTCAATCATAAAAACAGTCAACCCTTTCGTTACTAAGGCAGCTGTAGCCAGCCAAGAATATTATTTGCATGTGTCACCAAGCAGCCACAAATGGTTGAAATAACTTCATCATATTTTTCATGAGAATTTCAGTGCAAATCTCAATAGGACATTTGTGAAAACATGATTACACTGTAAACAATTGAGTTACACTGTTCAACATCTCAAGATGTAATTTAATGGGCAAACCTTTCCTCCTAAATTTGTAGCCTAAAACTTACTGAGCAGCATAGAGATAGAATTAAGGAGACATTTGGCAAAATGCTGTGTGGCATTTGTTAATCTCTTTACATTCCAAGTTCGACATCCAGGGTCACTAAAAGTGCCAGTTAAACACTAGTTTGTTGTTAAAGAATTCCACTTCCCACAAGGACCTGTACCTACATTAGGAGATTACTGCAGTCTTTATATTCAAAAAGATATGTTTGATCTGGCTCATTTTCAACCCCTTTCCATCTTCTGTGCCTAATACAAAATGCAATAAAATAACTTACCCTTCCTTTTAGCTTCGCATTTGTCTGTGAAACAAGTGCTGCATGATAGATAAGTCCATATTTAGGGGTATCATGCATCGACTTAATTGCTTTAAATAAAGCTTTTTCAGCTCCTAATATCTGTACAGTAGAGGACGGATGTTTTGCCAAGGTTAGAAGAGAACCTGAAGTAAATGTAGAAAAGAATAACAACTATAACACAGTCAGAAAGTCATTGCAATCTCAAAACAAGAACTCACTAGCTTCTTGCAGCATTACATAATTAGATGCTAAAGAATGTTCAAATGAAACTAAGCAATTTAAACTGGTCACATCTGGCCTCCTGCTTTATGTTCAGATGAGATAGATCTAATCTCTCACACCTACTCTTACAATGTCATTCTAAATATAGACAATAACATCATCAAAATCTCAAAACTATGAGATAAGACACGATTAATTCACAAAAATAATAAATAAGCTTTATATTTGTCAGAGTAATATGAACACTAAAGGGTTAAATATGAACTTCTATTAAGTTGTAAAGAATATATTAGTGCTCGAAATTTGTATAAGGCTATATATGACTTGCATTGTTGGAAAGACAACATAGAAGTCAGATTCATGAAAATAATCCAATAAAAATAGCAGCCATTATCATTATTGTTTAATGTCTGCTTTCCATGCTGACACAGGTGGGATGGTTTGACATGAGCCAGCCAAGCGAAAGCCTGCACCACAATTCTGTGACTGTTTTGGCAGGATCTTTACAGCTGGATGCCCTTCCTAACACCAACCACCCAGCAGAGTGAATGTAGTGCTTTTTATGTGGCACATGCACAGGCAAGGTCAGTTTTGACAAGGTTTTTATAGCTGGATGCCCTTCCAAATGCCAACCACTTTACAGTGTGGTCTGGATGCTTTGTAAGTGGCACTTGTACAGACAGGATCACCAATTAAGTCCTAGGGTCAATAAATTAATGCTATTGAATCATAAGACCACATTGGTTAAGGTGGTCCAAGATACACACTGCATGATAAAAAATATATACTGGTCAAGGCTTGAATCACCTTTACCCTTTAGCATTCATATTACTTTATCAAATGTGAGTGATTCTTATTTCTTCACACTGTTTTACATTAATCATGCATTATCTTCAGGCTTTGAGACAATGTGATTTAGTTTTTAGAATGACATTAAGTAGGTATGAGAGACCAGATCCACCCTCTTTGAACATAATGCATGTAGAATATTTGGGCCTGATATGGCTAGACTAAATGCTTAACAATAAATCCCAAATTTGACAAAAACAACCTACCTGCATGTGCTATCAATCTGGCACCAACATGTTCACCTACAAGGACTGTAAGATTCGGTGCAATTGCCACCATGCGATTTTTTAAATAATCAAACAATGTCGCTCGATATTCAGAGATTTCTATGATCTGAAATACAAAAAAGGCCATTATTAATAAAGAGAATGAAATAAAAAAAACAATACTCGAAATGCAGACAGAGTAGCTGATACATTGCAGCTAAATATTGACATTTTCAAACTGGCTTTTGGTGCTTCATCATGGTTACAAACAGCAAGAACTTTTACTGATTGTAATAACTGGGTGTTTTTTTTTGGGGGGGGGGTCTTTTTGGATGTGATATAGCATAGTGTTTCCAATACAATGCTAGAAAGGCCGTCTCAGTATTATTTTTACTTTTGTCATGGTGAGAGATAGCATTTTCCTAAATCTTGCTTTTAGCTTAGGGCAAGCATTTCTGTTATTTCTATTTTCTTCTTGCAGTAAGTTCATCTCAACCGAGACACAAAGTACTGGACGAGTACCCAAGACAGAATGAATAGATATATGTGAGTACTTGCATATTTAGCCAGACATGTGAAATGGGAAGCTTCTTACACTTGTGGTGATGATGATAGCAGAACTTTTTTTTTTTTCTGAGCTGTAGTTGATCTCTGCTACTACTTTGAGAGTTGCTACTGTATTTGCAATCACTACTAGACTGGAAAAATGTAAAATATAAGTTGCTTGCTCAAGATCAGAACACACAGCCAGGAATCAAACTTACAAGCTTACATTTGTGAACTGAATACTCTAAACTTATGTGCCTTCACATCAACCATCTAAGGACATAAATGGTCTTTCCAACAGACTTCTGCAGTTTCTATTTGCTCAATTCAAACCTATAGTGGAAGGCATTTGCCCAGATGTTGCACAATGGTATCAAATATGAAACCACATAATTATAAACTTAATTTCTTAACCACATAGCCACACCTAAACAAAAAAGTAAAATCTTCACCTACCTGTTTACATAACTCTTTAATATTTCTAATATCCTCATCTGTTATTTCAGTGCCCATTGATATTTCTGCTGTTACCTTCAGTTCCTCTTCAACCTCTTCAGGGAGAATGGAAGAAAAGTCTAAATTTGCAGCATTGGTCCTATCACCTAAAAGGGACAAAAATTAGGAATTGCAATCAAAACCTAGTACAATAGTGAAACAAAGTTATCACAAACTACATAAAACACACAAGAAGAAAAAAACTTACCCATTAAATCAACAACTTTAGCAAATGCAATATTATCTAGGACTATTTTAGATAATTCTGGAAAATGCCAACCATACCATTCCTTAGCTCTCATTACATAATTATTGAGTTCTTTGTCTAAATCATCAAGGAGTGCTGCAAGAAATATAAAAAGTCTATAATTAATTTCAAAATATACATTTCCAAAAAAATCTACATGTAAATCAACAATTAGCACATCCATTCTTATTAAATTTTTTGTTACCATAATTCTATTTAAACACTTTGTTCCAGTAAATGTTCAAAATAATGAAAAAAATTAATAAAACAGCTTTGTCATTATTAATCTGGAATTAACATGAAATTATTAAGGGAAGAATTTAACTTAGATCACTTAGGAAGTTTATATTGGAGAACCAAGGGTGATCTCAGATTAGTATCAAACAGATTTAACTATTAAAAAAATTAAGAATTTTACATATATACCTAATTTCTAAAAGTCTAAGTGCATTGTTTAACATTTTTAGTGCCATTATTTCTGTTGAAATATCATTGTTTTAATTATTTTGCAATTAATGAAGAATTTAGTAAAATAAACTGGGGTCTGGATCAAATAAGGAATTTTGATGGAAAATTTTAACATGCTAAGTTTGTATTGTGGAACCAAGGATGATTGTGGACAGGTTGGTATGAAAAATGCTAGACTAATATTAAGTAGAATACTATCAACTTGATCATTTGTCATGGTCAAAACACACTGGTTTAATATTTACTTACTAATTGCTTGAACAATCATCGTGTCAACTTTATCAGGACTGAACTTCAGTTTATATCTTGAGAGGCTGCAAACGAAAATTAAAACAATAACTACCAAGATAGGAATACACCTCCATTGCAAATACATCTCCAGGGAAACGTCTAATCTTTACTCAACACATAATTTTAATTTATGTATCTCTAGTATTGTGTAATTTAAGAAAAATTAATTTCAAGCATTGCAAAGTCAGGATATTAACCCTTTTGATACCAACCCAGCTGAAACCGCCTCTGACTCTGTAGTACAAATGACTTGTTTTCATAAGTTTTGAATTAAAATCTTCCAAGGCTTAGTCACAATTTATGTTCCGAACATCAGCTTAATGATAACTAAGTTATTTTTCTAAATGCTGTTATATTTAAAATTAATTGAAAGAAACAGAGAATCTCAAAATCAATACAATAAGAAAACATTTAACAATTATTTTAAATTTTTTCAAGATTAAAAAAAATAACCAGAACTAAAGATCCAACCAAACTGATCATACGACTGCTAATTTGCGAGTTTGTTACAAAACTTTCTTCATAACCATGTAAAAAGAAAAACCTTTCGTTATGCTTGTTTCTCAAAATATAACCCACAATCAGAATTCGGAAAAATTTCTATTTAAGTATTAAGCCAATGTCTCAGTGGTAGTGACGAATAACAGATTCATCAAGGTAAATATGTTTATTGCCTTCATCATAGACTCTGGCGTAACAACTTACAAATGAAAAATACAAGAAGGGATAATTAACCCTTTCGTTACCGTATTTATTTTGAGCTGCTGTTTCTTTCAATTAACTTTAAATATAACTAAGAATTTAGTAAAATAACTTAGTTATCATTAACCCTTTCGTTACCATATTTCTAACCAAATTACACCCCTTATGTGTTTCAATTAATTTCTAACATAATCATAAATTTAGGCTGGTTTCATTAAACAACTCTAACTTTTTTATTTATCAACATATTAATGTGATTTTTGGAAGATAATTTAACGAAAGGTTCTCAACCAATTCTATACCAAAACTTTTGTCACAAAGTGACTTTAATTACAGGTAAATTCAACAAAATATAAAATTATTTTAATTTTTGTTCAAACATCGCTATAGAAAATGGGTTAAGCTAATATTCAATTGGGTATACAACAAAATATTATTATAGAAGAGTTGTGCACATTACTGGATTTATTACTGTCTCTTTTGCCAGTATAAAATTAAAATCCAGAGCAGTACCCAGTATTTGATTCACAAATCTTTTCCAAACTTTGATCCCCCATTTTGTGCGCTTTCCTGGCATATACTGTCGAAAACGCACTCGGCCTTTATAGCCCACCATATCCTCATCTATAAACTGTTTTATATGTGCTTTGAACAGTCTTATTTTAAATAAGGGATCAAAGTTTGGTTTTCCACGTACTGGTGTACTGCTCGTGTCTCTTACATGTAGATATTGAGTCAATTTTAAAAACCGTATCCTCGTCATTATACTTGAGACATATTCTTCGCCAAAGGGTTCATCACTACTCCAGTAATTTGTTATTCTAGGTAATTTTCTAATGCCCATAATAATATTTATGGCAAATATGCTTTAATTTCATTCAAGTTTATGGGAAACCACAAACTATCCTTTTTTACGCTTTGTTTACATTTAGCATAACGGTTTGTTTCCGCCGTAATCAATTCAAATAGTTACATCGGAAAAAGCAAAAAGTAATAGTCTAAAGCTATACTCTCCTGGGTAAGACTGTGACTTGGTCCAGTTTCTTCAGAAAAATCACTGAAAGAAGGAGTTTTTAAATTTTCACTCCATTCAGGTACTAATTCATTCTCTTTATCGCTATCATCGGAGCTCTCGGATTCACTGCTTTCATTTTCGGAAAATGAAACCTCAGATTCATTATCAAATACCACATGCTTTTTTTTTTTCGGTTACAGAGTTAGATTTATCAAGGTCTTCAACAGAAAATCCTTCCAATTCTGACTCGCTGCTTGACAGAATAAAATTCGTATCCATTCTTTTGTCAGGATTACAAATTTTGAAAACACAACAGGAACAAATTTGGAAAAAAATCTCACAAAATTCACAAAATTAAAAAAACACGTTGATCATCGTACAAAACTATAGCTGAACTGTTTACACAAATAATCACGTGTTTTCACGAATGTACTAACGAGATTTGCTCGGATATTCTCATTTAAATATGAATAGGTGATTACGGGCGGCTTTGGGCGGCTTGGTCACATGAAACAAAATTTTTTTCGGGCGGCTTTGGGCGGTTTGGTAACGAAAGGGTTAAGTTAGTGTTAGGAACATAAATTGGGACTACGGTTTGGTGGAAGATTTTAATTCAAAAGTTATGAAAATAAGACATTTGTACTATAAAGCCAGAGGCAGTTTCAGCTGGTTTGGTATCGAAAGGATTAAATGGAAAATAAAAAAAAATTAAAAAATGGAATAAGCAGAACAAAAGATGTGGGATATAGAGTCGCTGAAGAAGTCACATAGCATTTAAACTGGCCATATTTGGGCCCAAATATTCTGTTTTTCTCTAACCTTTTTGGTCTCATATTCCTACTGAAACAGACTACTTTTGTTACAACTAATTCTGATGATAATGGACTTGGAAAACTGTCATTATTAAGCTAATGTTTGGAATGTAAACAATGCTGGAATTTGCATGAGGTTTTGGTTAGCCTGGGGTTACAGTAGAAGACACTTGCCCAAAGTGTCTCAGTGAAATGAATCCAAAATGATGTGGCTGGGAAGCAAACTTCTTAATCATACAGCCAAGCCTGCATCTCCTAACCACATGTTCTTCATTGAAGGATTTCCAGATCAAAGTCATTGAATCACCTACACCAAGGATTTTAACCTTTTTATGGATATTTCTATGTAGGCTGTTTAAGTTTCAATTAATTTTCACAAGATTGAGTTAATAAAATACCTAAAACATATAAATAGGATTTTATTGGTGATGTGGGTCCTACGAAACCTTTGAACTTAGAAGCCAAGCTTGATGAGTATGTCTGTCAAATTTTTGTCAGAATGGAAGATGTGACAAGTTAGTTGTGTATACCAACAGGATAACACTGTTATATTACGGAAATGGAGCTTTAACCACTACAAATGCTACAAATTGACAATTACACCCACTTTTTGTACCAAAGAACCAGCAACATAGTGTATTCTAAGTATAAATGCTACTCACAATATTGATCTTGTTATTCTACAATCAAGTTTTTATCTTTATAAATATTTAGTAATATTAACCCTTTAGCAGTTAAACAGGACATAGCCAAAATATTCCACCTGTTTTATCTTCAATTTGGCCAGATCTGACCTTTTACACCTGACCTACAGTATCATTATAAAAACAAACAATCATGTCATTGAAATCTCAAAGCTTTGAGGTAATGCATGATTAATTTTTTTTTAAATGTGAGTAAATAAGCATAAAGTTGACAGAAATCTGAATGCTAAAGGGTTAATATTCTAATGTCTTAAATCAAACAGTTGCTGTCTTTAAAAATAAGCCATTATCTCGGTAGGAAAATGAGCTAGGTTCATCAATGAAGAAGTTCATTGTCTTCATCGACCCCCAACTCCATATTTTGAATCTTATTAATGATCCACTAAGATAACTAAATCTAAAATAGTCTATGTGCACTTCCATTTATAAACTACACCACTGGATTTAAATATTACAAATGTGTACAGAAATAAATTACCTGTGAGCTAAACCTATATTCATAGCTGTTACCTCTTTGCTCGTGACACCACTCAGTAAATTATCAGCTTGCATCCGAATGCATCTAAACAATTCAACAACATTGGAATTGCAGACACAAGGGATATCAAACTTTTCCTATGGGCAAAGAAAACAAAAACAATGAATTAAATGCACAGAAACAAGATGCGATGTTTACATTGTCAAAACAAAAAATTAGTTATGATAGTTTTAATTAAACTTCTTAGGAAAAAATTTATTTAACAATATGATGAATCAGAGGAAGAAATTTACTCCAAAGAGTCTCAGGAAAATTATCCAAGATACTTAAAGATTGAATTTCTGAAGAATCATGGGCTTCTTTTGATAATCAGTAGTCAATAATGTGGAAATTACTACTCTTCCCCCAACAAGGTTTTTGGTAAATCAGAAAATACATTAGTTAATAACAGAACAGACATTACCAAATTACATCAGGGATAGAGAAATATCAACTAAAACAACACCAAAAGCTTTTAATCTCCAAGTGTCAGAATTACCTTGATGAGATTACCAATTTTGGCATCAGCAACAATCAATTCTTCTGTGGCATCTTTCACAAGTGTTTTCTTGAGAAATTTCTTTAAATCACTGCCTAACTTGCTTTCCACAGAAGCAGTAATTGCTGAAAGAGAAATATCACAATCAACAGCTGCAGAAACTCTTCTACGGTATATAGCAATTAAAATTGAAATTGTTTTTTATGCAAGACTTTTTTTTACTCATTGAAATGGGCAGGAAATGAAATTTTTTAAAATAATTCTGAATGACAAGAGATATTTTAAATTGAGATTTTGTTTTTAGTTAATTCACAATAATGTACCAAATTCAATTCACAAGGGATATTCTCACCACCAGAATTTAACTTGTTTAAAAAGAGAAACACAAGCTCAGTAATTGGTAGTAGAGATGATTGTGATTAGTTTTAGAAAAGAATCAGTCAGAGAATACAACCACGAAGCAGTCTTAAAATTTAGTTCCTACTTCTCTCATTATCATTGAGGTTGGTTGAATGACTATGTAATTGCCAAGACACGTTGGCAATAACCACCAAATCTCACTTGAATCACATCCTATTGTCTTGAAAAAAAAAATGTAGTAGCAGTGGCCTCTCAAGAGGAAAGGATATTGCAGATAAACTTACCAGCAAGACCTTTAGTTGTATCTTCAAATTTCTGGAAATATTTTAACTTTAATCTACAAAAAAAAAAGAAATTTCCAATAAGCCAAGTATGACTTGATTAAAAACAACAAATTATACACTGGGATACAGAAACAAGCATTACAAATTTTAGTTCAATAGAAAAGACCAAATTGAATTTCATATCAAATAGAGAAAATATTTTAATTTCAGTAGGATGAGATGCTGTACTTACATTTTGTTTGCAGAATCAGAAGTCTTAAAGTCATGAAATAAATTTTCTGATTTTGATAATTTGCTCTCATCTAATAGCTGAAAAGAGAAAAAACAATATTGCACTCAAATATTAAAATTGACTGAAAATGTAGTCATTACTTTTTTGTAATGTCAACTGCCTCAGAAGGCTCATTTAAAATCTTTTTTATGAGGACATTTAAAAACTGATTATTGATTTAGCACACAGATCTCACAGATGATTCTAAAAAAAAAAAATTCTACCCAAAGGTTCTCCTCCCCTACCAACTCCAAGCAAAGTATATTTAGTAGTTATATCAAAATTACTATCTTTCTTCCATCTTTTCTCCTACCCTAATTCTAATGCTTTCATAATTTCCTGTGCTTCTGGGGTGCTTTTACTGTCTCTGTCCACTGTGCTAGTTACCATTTTAACACGAAGAATTAACTACCAAGTTTTAATCCTTTGTTCTAAGTATCATATGTGATACACAGATAGGACATATTTCCTTGGTGTCCATGTTATATATGATACAATTTTTTTCAACCACCAGAGTTAACTTGTGATGTATGAAATGAAAGCCTTATATTCAGAACATATGAAACAAGGGCTATGAAAACGTTTAAGACAGGCAGAAGATTTTTGTCAGCAGTAAAAATTGTATTCTTGTCTAACATCTGATTAATCGATCGCAAAAGCGCTCTAACTGCGACCATTCAATCATTTTACTTCAGAAGAATGTATCTACTCCCAAGACGGTGTGAATTGATTTTGGTCGATATTGACAAAGCTCTTTCATATAATTAAGTACTATGTTAAGCATGTAATTATTGTTAAAGAATGAAAATTTCTCGACGTCTGTTTATTGTATGCTTCAAAATATCAATTCCTGCTTAGTTGGGTTCCCAATAACTTTCATGGATCGACTTTCTGAGCATTCAATCGCCGTTCTCAGTCACTGAACTGTGGACAAACTGGGGCACCGCCTTGCACCTCGTGGGGGTAAGTTGAACAGATCGACTCAAATATTTATTTCGGTACTACTTAAATACAGCCGTCCCGACGCATCTACGTAACGGTTTCACCAAAACTACTGTGACATCACATTACCCTACAAACTAATCCTAAAACTTTAACAGTAGTTTTGGTAAAACTAGATTACCTCCCCTCCATATCGTTTCGAAAATGCATCGGAACCTCTATTTAAGTAGTGTCCGTATTTCTTCAAGTCTGGTAGTCGGTTCTTATGACGAACCGCTAGATACGAAGACGTAAACAAACCAAATCCAGTTGTCAAGCGGTGACGACAGGCACACTCACATACATATATTACGAGGGACTTCCACACGTTCCGTCTATCAAATTCATTCACAAGACATCGACTAGCCTGGGACTATATAGGCACCTAAAGACGTCGTGCAGTGGGACTGAACACAGAACACAAGGGAATTTGGTAATTTTTCAGATTAACACCCGCACCAGGACGAAATTCCGTAACCCAAACCCTAATGAAGATCGTGTGGGTGTTAATCTGAAAAATTACCGGGAATTTAACTATACATACAGTATTTCATTTAACTCAGTTACATTTTTAACAATTCAAAAAATTTATTTTAGATACCTAAACTTTTGATAGTACAATCAATTAAATTGAGAAATGCAAGTAAAACCACAATAAAAGAGAAATTCTTTGTTATTTTTTCTAACCCTAAACACTGGATTCAAATCCCGAAGATCGGAGATCAACTTTAACTTTCCACTTTTTGCGATCGATCTAGTGTGATGTACTGGCGAAGCAGTTAAAGAGTCGGGCGAGCTGTGTTGCAGCATCTGTTCTGGATCATTGTGTCGTCCGCAACGACAGTGACAAGCTGCACCGGTAGTGTAGAGGGGAGATTTGCATGTATATGCAACTAAGTCTTCCTCAACAGAAGTCTTGCCCAGGCCTGCAAGTACCTGTGCAAATGGATGGTCAACTTTGATCAATGGAGGACTTCGATAGAAGACGAGACGATCGTGGTTGGAACGCCTTCGATGATGATATTTTGGAACTGATGTAAGTTTAAACAACCCATGACCGGATTAATTGATGCATGTCTTCACGTATAAATATTTAGTCGGGCTCATGATTTATTTGTTTAAAAATTAAAGTGCTGGCTTTATCTTAGTCTCCGATGTCCGCGTGGAGAGGGTAGAAATAAAACACGTGATGACATTAAAATGATGGAATTATTTTAATCACAAAATATCAGGAAAAAAATTTTACTTTTCAGACATTTTCAACAATTTGAACAGGCACGAGGAAGATTTGAATCGTCCAAGTAAATAAAAAAAATAACTTTTTTTTTTCAAAGATCAGAGAAATTAATTTAAGAAAATTTAAAATGAAAAATACTAAAATTAATAAATTATAAAATCAATTGTAAATTACATATAAAAAAAAAAATTTCTAGTCGATTTATTTAACAGATAATTACTTCGAAAGGACCTTATTTTGTCACCACGTGGACAAGGCATGGAAGGATCACGTTATGTAGGGCAATGTTAAATGATGACCAGGTAATGTGGCTTTTAGTTCATAGAAATGCACAAAAAACGTTAAGCAACGTGTATTACACAATATTGATCTCATTTAATTCTTATATCTTACCTTAAATATGGCATAGCCAGTGGCCGTGTCAAATAAAACCAACATGCTTGACGGGAGAGACGGCCTCGCAACGAAGCAGTCAACACCCTCGTGGTAAGAAAGAAAGCGTGCTTTACCGCTTTTCTCCCACAATTCCTAACTTCCGTTAAACAGAAGATCATTACCATAAAGCAATGGAGTAGTGTCGTAAGATCTTTCTATTTCTCTTTCCCTCTCTTTCTCTTTCTCTCTCTCTCTTTCTCTCTCTCTCACTCTCTCTCTCTCTCTCTCTCTCTCTCTCTCTCTTTGTATGTAGCACTTAATAAATATTAATAAACACTATGTTTAGCCCGGAGTGCTGTATATGAAATTTAAATATATTATATATATAAATATGATGGGTCGATTAATGCTGAAATTTGGCGGTTATAACGAGTTGGTTTACGGCCGAATTCAACCGCATGCTTGCACTTGCGTGCAATTATCGAAAGTTTTCGTTAATTATTTCAGAGAAATATAGTCGATTAAATTCAGCTCCATAAATGATAAGGTACTTATTTTATTAACATCAAATGGAGAAAACGTTAATTCTATCAAGGGAAATGAAACCACATCGAAATGTCATGAGCGATAATGCTATATTTCATTTAATATACCATAAATAATAGTTCCAGTAATTGAATATTTTAAGATGACTAACTGACTATATGTGACTCCTAATACATAATGACGACATAATTCACATTGTAGAATTTCAAGATACGTAGTGGAGAGGCCGCATTTTATTCAACATGTTAAAAGAGTGGATAAAACAAGCTTTTTCCTGTTGAATTTGTAAATTAAACTTCTCAGAATTGTTATTCAGAAAGTAAAGGGACGTAACTAAGTGTCACTTGTTCTGTAGTGTAAGGTGGCATTTGTAACAAATCAAGAAAACGAATAATGGCAAAAAGTTGAATGTGAAATATTGAGTGATAGAATAAAACCTTGCAGTATTTAAATACAACCTTTATATATATATATATATTAGTTTATGTATATATTAATATTATCTCAGTTTAAAAAACCTTGACAATGTAAATATGTTAATAGTTACCATGGGTAGCAAAAATCACACAAAAAAACAGGATGTCACACCCGTTTTATAGGTAGAGATACCAAGTTAAAGTGATGCATTTTGAGTAGAAATGAATAACAATAAATGGAGCAAAACACATATAAATAAAAGTTCCTTTAATTCCTACGTATGTTTCAAAATATATGTGCATCCTATTCCAAAGAAGTAAGAGCTGCTGGAATTCCACATATATTCCTCGTCAGGGAACCAACATATAGAAGCAAGACAAATGCGAAATGATGAGGTAAGTGACCGTTAGAAGTAAGAACGCTAGTTTGCTCATATATATATATATATATATATATATATATATATATATATATATATATATATATATATATATATATACTGGAGTAAGCACATAAATGCGATACAAGGTGGAAAAAATAGTACTCGAATACCAGAGGTACAGTAATATGCTTTATTGAAAAGCAGCAGAAATATCACAAAAACTGTTACTCAGAGTTCTCGTTCGTCGGACAGTTTTTTTAGAATCTAAACAAAACTGTCCAACGAACGGGAACGTGAAACTCTGAGTAACAGTTTTTGTAATATTTCTGCTGCTTTTTAATAAAGTATATACCAAAATAAGCAACAAGGATATTCAGAGATAATGCAGTACGATCGTTTCATGCAACTCCATTTAATTTAACAATGCAATCATTACATCAATTTAAATGAAGAGCAAAGACATAGAATTTAATTAAATTAAAACAGGTGGACACATTAGTATAATTATACCTTAAATCTCATCTATATATATATATATATATATATATATATATATATATATATATACTTAGGAATTACTTGTCAATTCCTAAGCTATTGTGTTTTCTGAGAATTAGTCCTTCTTATAGATTCTTGTCGTCCTTCCATTATTTTGATGACTTATATCTTCAGGAAACTCGAATGCTTGGTCAATGTCAAACTCTCCCCAGAGTCCTGTGACCAAGTTGCTTTGTCCAAACGGTTTGGAGGTCTAGGTCTGCACAAGCTGCTCGTCTCTCTCTCTCTCTCTCTCTCTCTCTCTCTTCCCTGTTTTCTTTCCTCCATGCACACTTGCTCTCCTTTGGTAGGCAACATCCTCTCCTCTCCAACATGGACTAATTCCAACAGGGAGATGGATGAAGCTCTATCACAACGGAGAGAGCTGAGTTTGTCAGTTCCTGTTACATTTGAAGATAGCCAGAAACAGAGAGTATGGGAAAATCTGCATTCAGGTGCCATTTTCAACTCTCTTCTTGATCAATCTGATCAATTTTCAAGGTGTCGCCTACTTTCAGCCAGTGCAAAATTCTCGGGAGACTGGATTGATGCTCTGCTTGTAGCCAACATTTGAGGTCTACTCAGTCTAAATTAACTGCGCATCTCCATCGCACTCAGAGTGGGAGCTGACGTCTGTGGTGGGCCCCTCAACCCCACAAGTCATCACGGTCTGTCTTGCTGCCTAAATGCAGGTCGCTTCGCTCGTCACACCGAGCTTAACCTAATCATTGAGCAGGTCCTTGCTCGGATTAATATCCCCTGTTCTGAAGCCATCGGGGTTATCCACAAGTGATGGAAAGAGACCAGATGGTCTTACCCTCTGTTCCCGAGTAGATGCCTCATTTGGGAGGCCACAGTCTGCGACTCCATTGCTCCCACCCACATCCTCGATGCTGCAGTAAATGGGAGGTCACTTCTTCCGTAGCCGAACGGGAAAAAAACCTGAAGTATCGGGTCTTGATAGTGAACTATCTCTTCCAGCCTGTGGCATTTGAGACGTTCTGAAGGATTGGGCCACTAACCGCGAAGTTCTTGTCAATGTTGTCAGTTCGCCTTACCGAGGTGTCAGGTGATGCCCGTGAGGGCGCTTGGCTTTCCCAATGCCTTAGCCTCACCATCGCCCGTGGTAATGCTGTGAGTGTACTGGCTTGCTTCAGTAGGTTCCGTTAAACCTTGAGGTGTGCGACCAGTTGAAGCGCTTGGTGCTGCATTGTTTTTTTTTTCCCCCTTTTTTTTTTGTCAAGATAAATATATTCAACAGAAATGGTACACTAATAAATTGGCGCTTCAGAATAAGTTCTGCTTGGCTATATTTTATTTTCAATATCATTAAACAAGGATGTATCTGTAACCTAAATACGAAAGAAATATAATTCAATTGCTATAACTGTTCCGCTAATGAACTTCAAACCATTTGCCGCTCATATCACATTAAAAAAAAAACCTCCCTGGGTCTAGCTGGCTCATGCACAGTTCCACAGTAAATATTCTTTGCTTGTTCATTGTGAAATTATTTCCATTCTGCAAACCATCATTGTCGCTTATTATTATTCATCTGAAATTACACCTCAGAACTACGCAAACTTGTATTTAACCTGATTCCACCATACCAGTTATTTTATCGTGTGGAATAGCTTACTCCATCATTAACTAATGGCATAGACTGTCAAAGCTCTCCATATCACCGACTGTCTGACGCCCCTAGATTGTCTTTTTTACCACGTGGAAACACTTATGAACTTATTAGGTGTCGGAACAAATTCCGCTAAAGCTTTCTATCTGGCGCTGGTACCCTATCAACTTCATCAATTCACTTCCTTCAACAAAAAACATACAATAAACGATACTAAACTTATTAATAGAACAAACATGTTTAGTGAAAATATCTTCACAAAAGCCAAATTTATTTCTCCGCATGTATACCTCATAGAAGTAAATTAGTAAAAGAGTACTACTGGTTTCCTACTGTCATTGAAAAAATAGTCTGGTCTATGGAGTCTGATGCTGGATATATGATGTTTAAGTGGTGAATTTCATTGGGAAGAGTTTAGTATTTAAGTGGTGCTAGGTTACATGATATATTTTGTGTATTGTAGCAGTATAACCAGTTTATTGCACATGCTTTAACAACAAAATCCTATATGGACCCTTAAAAGTCATATGGACTCCGGTTGAGAAGCACTGATCTAGAGGAAGGTGCAGTGCTCATGTAATTGTAACCAATATTTGGTGGTAGAGAAAGAATTGGTTAAAGGAAAAAGGTGGGAACCAATTCTTTCTCTATTATCAAGCTTTGTCAGCAATTTTATCGCAAGGAAAAGAAAAAAGTACATTTAATATCGGTTTCAAATTTTGACACAGGGTCAGCACTTTCGGGAAAGAGATACGTCGATTACATCAATTCCAGTGTTTGATTGGTACTTACTTTATCAAACCTGGAAGGATGAAAGGCAAAGTCGACCTCGGTGGAATATGAACTCAGAACGCTACAGACAGACGAAATACCGCTAAGCACTTTGCCCGGTGTGCTAACTATTCAGCCAGCTCGCCGCCCAAAATACATTTGATATCCATCTGTTGTACCTAGTAAGTGTCTCGAATGTCGTGAGTTCGATAAAAGAATACATCATATTCAACAAGTGAGCCTGCCCCAAAGAAGGAAATAAACGGTGCTGAGGCACAATGTTTCGTCCTTTTTGTCTTTTAGGCATTATGGTGTGGTTTAAGGAAGATCTGGCAGGACTTCAAAGCAAGTTGGGAGACCCTGTAAAGGTTTCGTGTGGGCAATGGCAATGGAAATCAACAGACACGATATGTTTACAATGGAGGTGTTCGACTGGATAAAATTACATAACTTTACATGCTCGTAACATCTTTATTATCAATTTCTAGAAAAAAAAAATGAAAGCGATTTTTGTCATCAGCTTACCAAGCCACATTTTATGAAAAATAATTTGGTGAAAATTTGAAAGGATCTTTCTGAATTGACAGGCACCACTTTTCATTTATGTTTTATGTAGTGTTATAGTTCCCATCTACCAAATTAATTCATTAGACATTGGTCGGCCCGGGATTCCAGGTACTGCGTATTGGGACTGAACCAGAAACCATGTGGTGTCAAGGCGAGCTTCTTAACCACAGCCATGCGGAAGGAAAATAGACGTGTTATGTTATAAACGCACTTACATCAACATTTCTTATTGTTAAAAATGCATTTATCATTAATTATAAACTAAAATCTCACTTAAAATTTAAGAATTTAACATTGTTCCTACGGTCAATCTTTTATTGTTTTTTCGTAATAGCGGCTTTAAATTGCTAACTATTTTAACTCCACTTTAGGAAATCCAAAATGGCGTCGTCTTCAGTTCAAATCGGCAAGAAGGAGCCAGAAATTGTAGTGTTTAAAGATCCCAGTAAGCAAAAAAAAGTAAGATACTTTTTGAAATAATTATCTGATAAATTTCTCACGTTTTCTTTTAGAGGTTAAACATACATTGTGTTCTATATATACATTTCATGATTCGAGTATGTTTAAGGGATAGGGTGGGGCAAAATGAGGTCGTTTGGTTGCATTTTTTACTTTGAGACAAAATATACTTTTTACAAATGTTCACTACCTTACAAAAACTATATCAACCTAAGCAATTGGTCTTCCCTAAATGCATTAAAAGCTTATAACATAATCTGATCACTATTTCAAAAAATTACCGCCGTTCTCTGAGCATATGAAAGACAAATTTGGCTCGGGCAAAATGAGTAAGACAAAACAATGTAAATTTGTCGTTTTAATTCTCCAGAAAACAAACTCAAACACATCAATATTCAACCCTATACATCGGATATAGATCAGAAATTCAAGAAAAAAATTTAAATATCTAGATCAAATGAAAGAGGAACAAGGAAGAATGGCACATGATGTGAAATCAACGAAACTCGACTAAATTTTAAAAGATCCACATAAAATATTCTATATTGCTTTTTCACAATCTGCTGGCGTGTCCTCTTTGTAATATATTTACTCACCATGCAGTTAAAGAGAAGAAATGATTGAAATTAGACATTACTCATTTTAAACTTGAAAACGATGAAATTAAACATTAGTGCTGGAAAAAATTGACTTGGAATCTAACAGAGGAAAGAATATTGATTGCTAAACACCAAAAGTTATCCCGATATTTTATTAACAACCTCAATTACAACTGGTCAAAGTTGAGGAAATATTTCTTGAGAAAATAGGACCTGCCACCTGACTATGTTTTGGACTCCCTAAACTTCAACAACAATTATACAGACCAATTTTTACTCCTAAATATAATGTAGCAATTCAAAATGATGATGCAATACTTGCAATATATTGATTTCAAACACGTAGAAAATAACAAGAAATCAGAGGTTACTCATTGGCCCAGGTTACTACTTTTGCGCCTACTCCCATATTATTTTATAATAGGCAGAAAGTTATAAAAGTGACTCACTGATTGAGAGTTTCAGAGTCATTTTTGTAACTTTATGCTGATTATAAAATAAAAAAAAGTACATATAGTCATGTATTGAGTTCTCTCTCTCCATGCATGTGTAAATCTTAAAAAATAAAAATAACACAAAATATGTAAACTAATAATTTTGCATGTTTCCCATAAATCTGAGTGGTAAGTGTTGTAAAACTGGATAACAAACATGAACTCAACAACTGATTAATGTCCTGAAGAAGGAGTCTGTTTCTTTAGAAGCAGCTTTGGCATTGCTGCATACAGATCAGTTATTGTGAGGCCTGGCATGCACCATGAGCAACTTCAAAGGTTTTAGATCATGCAATACATTTTCCTTTACATGTGTAATGATTATGTCTGTCTTTGTTGAAGGAGATTAGATTCCCATGTTCGCTCTGAAGGGGCAGGACTAAGCTCAAAGGTGTTTTAGAGTGACTATCCAATCTAGGATCTTCACAGCAGATGTGCTACAGAAGTGATCTTAGACTCTTCCTAAAAAAATTCAGTTCAAAGTTAATGCATATGTGGGCTATTGAGTAGTTGATGACTTTTACTTACTCTTTTTGTGTCACAAAATGTTTAACCCTTTAGCATTTAAGCTGGCCATATCCAGCCCAAATATTATACTCGTTTTATGTACAGACTGACCATATTTAGCCTTTCATGCTTACCATACAATGTTATTTGAGAAATAAACAAGCATATCATTGAAATCTCAACGCAAAAAGATAATGCATGAGTAATTCAAAACAATGTGAATAAATAAGCATTCCATTAGACAGAATGACCTGAATACTAAAGTGTTAATTTTTGCTTGCATTAACATTGCCTGTGATGGAAATGGTAGGGTAAGGGAACATGCTGAGATAGATTTATATGTAAGATGTGATGTAATATACATGTGTGTGAATGTTTAAAAAAAATTGAGCCATTGTAAAAGAAATTGCTGATCCCTAATGGAGAACTCCATTTTCCAGTGTGCCCTTCCCTTTTTTTAGGTGATATGAGAGATTTGGCTGCAAATCCTAGTACATGAAGTTGGCTCACATTTGATGCTTTCACAATCTCTATTCATAGAAAGTGAAACTCTTGCATGAGGTGTTCATATTAAATGCTGATGATACCATTTTGCAGAAAAAGGAAGAGTGGTACCATCTGAATTGGAGGGTTATTGTTAGAGGTAACAATGAGTAAGTTGTTATCAGCTCTTTGACACAAAAAGCTGACAAAGTGGATGTTATAGTGAAACAATCTCACAGGATGCTTGCACTTCAAGAAATGAAAGAGGAATAGAGCAATTTTGCTATATTCTCATGCCAGATAACAATACAAAGCTTTGCTGTTGTAAGAGTTAGCATCAATCCTTTAACAGGTTCACAAGAGTGAGAGATCACAGGTGTTTGACTTTGGTGAGCAACTCTCTAGTGGATGTCCCTTAACTAGTGAACTGCTTATGTATAAAGTGTAATGTTACATAATAAAAAAATAATTTTAACACCTGCCATTCTATGCTTGCATGGGTCAGACAAAGTTTGTTGAGGCAGATTTTCTGTGGTCAGCTATGTTTTCTACAGAATTTTGGAAATGAGACAGCCTTTTTTTCAGTTTCTGTCTACCAAATCCACTCATGAGCATTTGGTTGACACAGTGCTATAGTAGAAGACACTTGCCCAAGGTGCCATGCAGTAGGACTGAGGTTGAAGCTTCATAAAGGATCACAATAAGTGAGGAGATCCTGTGCTAGAGAAGATTTGTTTAACCAATGCAGGTATGGAAAAATTAACATTAAATGGTGATAGTAATGATTAACTTCCACATGGTTTTTTGACCTGCTAGAAATATTGCTAAGACCACACCATACAACTTTAAAATATAGGATACATTGAATATTGTAGTCTTAGATGCACTGAATACAAGAAAGGATGGTCATGGCTAGAACTCTGCTGGATCAGGGCTGAACTGGTGCTAAACAACCACTCTGCTCTAATATTTAACACCCTGTCATCATCATCATCATCCTCTAATGTCTGTTTTCCATGCTGGCATGAGTTGGGTGGTTTGACCAGAGTTGGCAAGCTGGAGATTTACACCAGATTCCAATCTAAATAGGCTTGGTTTCTACGGTTGGATGCCCTTCCTAACGCCAACCACTTTACAATGTGTGTTGGTTGTTTTCAACGTGGCACTGAATATGACATCAAATTTATATTTTTGTGGATCAAAGCTAGGTTGTTAGAAAGCCAGATAGAAAACATTGCAGAATTTGTTCCAACATTGAAGGTTGTGAGTTCATTAAAAGTTTACGTTCGTACCTTAATACATATATTTACCCCCAGCATATGCTAGCAAGAGCTGTAGATTAAAATATGAAATGCAATATATTTTATCTAAAATTTTGTAGAATATATTTACTTAAAATAACTAAACACTTACCCAATGTTTCAGTCTTCATTCTGCTCGCCGAGGTTACCTCCCTTCCTGTATCACAATTCCTCGTATCGTGTATTAGGATATTACAACAGGATATCACAAAATTGTTTATTATAAATGTCACTATTATATTATTTTCATAAATACACATTAAAACAAGATTTTTTCGGTTTTCAGTTACTAAATCCACACACAAGGCTGATTAGTTATGCTCACACACACACACACGTTCAGTCCATACCAGCATGGAAATGATGATGATGAGCATGGAAGGTGGAATAGACTATCGTTATGAATATTTTTTTATTTTACAACAATGCTATTCTGCTTCAAATATGCCATGTCAGTTAAGTTAAGTTTTGCAATAACAGATAACTCTGACATAGCCGGTATCTAGTCTTAATAACTTATTTTAGATTATATTATAGAATTTTCAAAAATTCAAAAGATAATCATATGTGCAGTGAAATTTCCAATATATATATATATGCATGTGTATGTATGTATGCGCGTGCACACACACGCACTCCATTTCACCGTTGTATTTGTCAAAATGTGGTATAATGACAAACACTTCTAAAATGTATTGTTTTTCTTATATTTCCAGAATTTTCATCAGCAACATAATAAAAGAAAAAAGGAAAAATCCACAGAGAAACACAAAGAGATAAAAGATTTCAGATCTGGTAATTTAAAACGAGAAGTTTCCAAATTAGCTCTGTCAGCTTATACAGGAAAAGAAAGAGAGCAGGCTATTGAATCTTATCTCATAAAACTTGGAGCACATGTAAGACTTTTACTTCTTATTGACTTCTTCATTATCATCACTTAACGTCCACTTTTCAATGCTTGCATGGGTCAGATGGTGTATATTTGAGGCAAATTTCTGATGCCAAGCCTCCCCTATTTCCAAGTAAGGTAATAGTCCATGGCCAGATATATTTTTGCTGAATATTGGAAATGAATGACATTGCTTGTATGGCAATGGCAAGGAGACACACACACACATACCATATAGTTATGATCTTCTTTTGGTTTCTCTCTACCAAATCCTCTCACAAGGCTTTTGTTGGCCCGGGGGCTATAGTAGAAAGCCATGCAGTGGGACTGAACTTGGACCCATGTTCTTGGGAAGCAAACTTATTTGTCTAAAATATGCATGAGGAATAGTAGTGGACTTGATAGTCATGTCACACTGCTTGTACAGATTCCTGTGATCCTTTGTTGTCACCCATTTCTGTTGTTAATCATATTCTGATGGTCAGAGGACTTGCAGTTTATGTTGTCACAAATCTACTTGATATAGGTCTTGGCTTGCTGTCCCCTGCCAGCTCTTGTGTAGGCTCCCACACAGTCTAGAGCAGGCATAAACAAGCTTCCTCTAGTGGCAGTTCTTATGAGATATTGCTCACCACAAATTGGCCACATTGCTAAAAGGATAATTTAACAAACATCTTATACAAGCAAGGTACACCATATATTACACTCAGAAAACCATACTTTTTTACTTGTTTTAGTCATTTGACTGCGGCCATGCTGGAGCACCGCCGTTAGTCGAGCAAATCGACCCCAGGACTTATTCTTTGTAAGCCTAGTATTTATTCTATTGGTCTCTTTTGCCGAACTGCTAAGTTACGGGAACGTTAACACACCAGCATCTGTTGTCAAGCGATGTTGGAAGGACAAACACAGACACACATACATATACACACACACATACATATATATATATATATATACACACATATATACAACAGACTTCTTTCAGTTTTCATCTACTAAATCCACTCACAAGGCTTTGGTCGGCCCGAGGCTTTAGTAGAAGACTCTTGCCCAAGGTGTCACGCAATGGGACTGAACCCGGAGCCATGTGGTTGGTAAGCAAGCTACTTACTACGCAGCCACTCCTACGCCTATTTTTAAAATGTTTATATAGGTTTTGCATTGGCATGGGTGTTAGTAGGCACAGATGCAGTTGTGTGGTAAAGAAGTTCACTTCCCAACTGCATGAGTTCAGGTTCAGTCCCACTGTGTGGAAACTTGGGCTAGAGTCTTCTATTGCCCTACGTTGACCAAAACTTTATAATTATATTTGGCAAACAGAAACTGAAAGAAGGCCACTGTTTGTGTTTGTGTATGTATGTGTGTACATGTGTGTTTTCTCATCTTGATGATAGTTGTAAATGTGTGTCATCATCATATGTGCTGTGTCATTTATTTCCAATCTTCTGTGGAAACATGTCCAATATTGTGAAGGATGACAAGAGTAATGGCAGATGACTGTAGAATATCTGTTTCACTGAGAACTGTCGGATCATGCAAGCATAAAAAAGTGAGCATTAAGACAACAAAGATGATGATGATGATAGTAAAAAAAAAGAAATTACTTGAAAATTTTAATATGTAACTTGATGATGCAAAACTTAGTTTCAGTTTTTGGAAATATTCGAGATAGTCAACTAACAAACTGTTTTCATTATCATTGTCTATAATTTTTGATGTTTTTGATTTAATGGCTTTCATTCAGAGAAAAATCTTACTCATATTTGTAGGAACTATGGAACATAGTGACGTATCTACTAGCAAAGCATGTTTCTTGTGGGGTGGGATTCTTCAGGAAGAAGTATATAAAACTGCATTAAAGGATTCATTTTGAAATGTTAGACTCAAAAGTTCCTTTCTCTGAATTTCGGTTATTTCCCCTTGCACTTATTTTTCTTGTTTTACTTTTGCAACAATATTAAATGGACTTGCAAAATACATAAAATAAAATCAACTTCTTTGACTTTAAAATCATTAAACCTAGATCATGGTTCTGTTTTAAGTCATTTCACTCAGCAGCATGAATTACATATTAAGACTTCTTGTGGTTGGTTAATGCCACCAGTCCTGTGTTCATTTGTTTTACACCCATTTTTCAATGCTAGCATGGATTAGGTGATTATTTATTGATTTTCCTAAGTTAGATTTCAAAACCTTTGGCATGATGATACAATCCATAATTTACTGATTTTTCTTTTACATTTTATGTAAGAATTATTATTTGGGTAATAATATCCATGTGAAATGCAAGATCAGTTTGGGAACAATTTTTTTCATCTCCAAAAAGCTGCATATTTCTTCTTTGAGGCAATAAAAGTGTTAAAACGTCTTCTCTTTACACAGCCAGTGATCTTCACAATAATATACCAGACTCCCATACTTATAATCAATTTGTGAAAAGTCATTAAATTGTTGATGTTGAAGTATTTGAGATTTTTTAAATAAATGTTTAAAACAACTACATATATTTTAGAAATTTACTGATTTGGCACATCAATTTTTGCAATGAAATGCTACAAATACTCTTTTTTGCTAAATTTTGATTTTAATTTGTTATATGCTAGTATTTGATAGGTTGGATGAGTTGCAACTCTCTCTCTCTCTCTGCTTTTGCTCTCATTTTGTTGTGGTTTAACATTGGGTCAACTCTGATTGAGGTGACCTACAGTCAAAGCCCTTCCAGTCCTTTAACCCTTTAACATTTGAACCGGCCATATCTGGCCCAAATAGTCTACTTGTTTTATGTTCAAACCAGCCAGGTCTGGATTCTCACACCTACCTTACAATGTCATACTAAAAATATACAATCACATCATCAAAATTTCAAAACTTGAGATAATGCATGATTAATTCAAAGCAATATGAATAAATAAGCATTACTTTTGGCAGCGTAATCTGAGTTAAGAGATCTGCCTCAAACTACACCCAATGCATTCTTTCGTTATTTAAGGTAGTGGAGTACATACAATATAAGGAAGATTTGGCAGCTGTTTCTACCAAGTAGAGTAACTACATAAGGCACTCTCTCTCTCTCTCACTCTTTGTCTGTCTATCTCTCTCTCTTTCATGTTTCACATTAGTTTATCTTGGATGCTATTCTATAGGATATCTAAATATACCTAATTTTTTTCTACCTTTACTCTTTGGTGGTCTCATACCTTCCTGGTAAGAATATTAAACAAATATCATACATCCATGATTGTATGCATTTTTCAATTGTTTAAATCAGTTAATTGTTTGAATTTCTGGTAATTCTTTCTTAATTGCTCATGACTGAATACATTTCATCTGTAACCCATCTGAGATAGATTACTGAGCGTATTCTTGAAAGAATTAGCTCAGTATTTCTATACATTTCACAGATTATCAAAATTGTAATTTGAGTGACTTATAAGAGGTTCAGCATGAAATGCCACACCTCTTAGAAATCACTTACCAATGCTAATGTGGAGTTGTTAATTTACAAGGAAAACTTATCCAAGCAGAGCACACAACCTGAAAATCCTCAACTCAACAACAGCTGTGCATTCTGGTCTGTTAGGAAAAAAAAATCTTACTCAACTTTGCTGAAACTTCTTACTTGCATTTCCCAATCTAGACATCTTTATTAGAAGTAGAATGAAATCTGAGAAAATTAGTGATGGTCTACATTACCATAAGAGTTTGTCAAATTCTGTGGCTGTGAAGAGGGAAGAATCTAACATTTGATGCTCCTCCTACTCAGATGAGAATAAGGAAGAAATAGAAAATTGTGTTGTCACTTTCATTGTAGTCAAACGAAATGACAGTTTAAAATACAAGCAATATCTCTCCCTCTCTCTTACCACAGAACTTTTTCTTCTCATGTACCATACCATCACTACTGTTTTAGGTACCTGTATTGTGGTAAGCAGACATAGACACTCTCATGCCCTTGACCTAGAGGAACATCAATGATGGGATAGCTTGAGAGAGAAGTCAGCATCTATTTAACTCATAGATGAAAGCAAAGTTTATTTGAAAGTAATTTTTGTTCACTTTGTTACAGAGCATCATCGAAGGTTATGTGCAGTTTTTTTATAGATCTAACAATGCTACTGTTGGGTCATTGCATTGCTGCTACTAATGGCCCATGACTACTTGTTTGTCACAAGGCAGGTTTATTCACACTTAGCCTCTATATCTAGAGACTATCTCCACTATCTTTCACTTCTAAAGATGCTCTCCAGCGTTACAGCTTTAAATAAAGTCACCATACTTATTGCACTCAGTACTTCATTCCACCTCACAATGACAGCAATAGAAGTGACAGCTCTTTTGATGACAAATCCAACAAAATATCCAAACTGATAACTTTCCAATCATCTCTCTTGAAACAGCGTGCGATCAGCTGGTCTCAGTCCTTAACTTTGGAAACATGTAACTGTAATAATCATCTTCAAGAACATTAACTTCATTGCCATTGTTGATGTTGGCTGCTCAAACATCATTGTCAACATCATCATTGTTTTAATGTCCACTTTTCCCATATTAGCATAGATTAGATGAGAGAGATATCATCAGGTTTGTTTGATATTTCTGCTCAGCTTTCATTAAATTTAATGCATAGTATGGAAAGATTTATGTAAATATCTCACAGTTCTATATTTAAGAGATGAGGAACTATGTACATTATTTACATTTGATGGATATTTGTCTTCATCTTCTTTGTTGTTAATACAACGTTTTGGCTGGTATACCCTCCAGCCTTCATCAGGTGTCTTGGGGAAATTTCGAACCTGGGTTCTTATTCCTAAGGTATTTTTCAATATGGCGTAGTGGTTAAGAGCGTGGGCTACTAACCCCAAGATTCCGAGTTCGATTCTAGGCAGTGACCTGAATAATGATGATAATAATAATAATAATAATAATATTGAAAAATACCTTAGGAATGAGAACCCAGGTTCGAAATTTCTCCAAGACATCTGATGAAGGCTGGAAGGTATATCAGCCGAAACGTGTTAACAACAAACAAGACGAGGACAAATACCCGTCAAATGTAAATAATGTACAAATATTTCAGTTGAACCCAATTTGTTGTCCTGAATTTTGCATGAGTTTTTTGTTGTAAACTTCCTTGTTCTTTTTAGATTAACTACTTAGAATTATGATTCATAATGTGAAATATAATAGCCAGTTGGATACCATAGCTGGCTAACAGGAAGAACCTTTGGAATGTTTTGAGGCACTTTCAGTGAAACTGGATGACTGCTCTCTTTTGTTACCAACCCTACTTGTTTGTAAACAAAATACTATTTCCTTTGGGCTTTCATATGATAAGCTATTGAATGGTCAAACATGTTTCTGTGACTGATGTAATCAATAATACAGCCTACACAGTGACATTGCTTTTGCACAGCATGCAAACAAGATCAAGACTATAGGAATACAGACTCACACACATGTATATGTTTATATACATATATATATGTGAGGGTACATGGCCTTGTGGTTTGGGTGTTGCACTCATGATTGTGAGATTGTGGTTTCAATTCCTGGATTGGGTGGTGTGTTGTATTCTTGAGCAAAACACTTCATCTCATGTTTCTCTATATAATCACTTCAGCACCTGATGTATAGTACAACTTGCACCTGTTCAGGCAACATCGATTTGATGGAGGGAGTGAGCTAATCATCATCATCATCGTTTAATGTCCGCTTTCCATGCTAGCATGAGTTGGATGATTTGACTGAGGACTGGTGAACCAGGTGGCTATACCAGGCTCCAATCTGATTTGGCAGAGTTTCTACAGCTGGCTGCCCTTCCTAACGCCAACCACTCCAAGAGTGTAGTGGGTGCTTTTACGTGCCACCAGCACGAAGGCCAGTCAGACAGTACGTACAGCACAAACACTTGATCACTATAGACAAATCATTTGTGCAAGTATGTTTGGCAAGAATTTGCTAGAGCACTCACACCGTTTAGTCTATTTGATGTCATCCACGGTTATGATATAATTGTACTGGATCTATGTCAAGAATTCTGTAGTGTGCGTTGAGTTTATAATGAATGAGGGAAATGAAAAATGGAGTTGGCAAGAATTTTTATTCAGCACTACGACTGTTTCAACACATCCTGCATCTGTCCCTTCTGGGTGGGATATTGCACAGCTAGTTGTGTTGCCTCCATATTTGCAGGTTGCATCTCGTCAGATGTCACATTTTAAATAAGATACGTTGTTACATATACTGAATTTCGCGTGGCATGTTGTAGTCCCCTGTAGGATATTGGCTATACTGACAGTGAATGGAAAACATTTCTGGGTTATAACCAGTAAATTGGTCTGGCTATAGATTTCAGTGAATACATAACAAACATAAAGTAATACAAGAATAAAACATGACAAAGGATCTAAATTAAAAGATAAAATGAAGAAGGGTGGGTCTACATGTGTTGACACACACACACACACACACACACACACACATATCTTGCCCACTCACACCATTGTTTATGACTGCTTTCAGTGACATCGGAATGCCAAAAACCGATAATTAGCCCACTAGAGGTCTCTTACTGACAATAGTATTGTTCACCTATTCCTATCTTTTACCTTTATTTGTTTCAGTCACTTGACAGTGGCCATGCTGGGGCACCACCTTGAAAGATTTTTAATCAAACAAACTGACCCCAAGACTTGTTTTTTTGAAGCCCAGTACTTATTTTATCAGTTCTTTTGCTGAATTGCTCAGTTACAGGGGTGTAAACACACCTACACCAGTTGTTAAGCGGTGGTGGGGGACAAATACAGACAAACATATATACATATATGTATATACATACATACACATATATATGCATACATACACGATGGGCTTCTTTCAGTTCCTGTCTACTAAATCCACTCAAAGCTTTGGTCAGCCCAAGTCTATAGTTGAAGATACTTGCCCAAGGTGCCATGCAGTGGGACTGAACCCTGAACCATGTGGTTGGGAAGCAAGCATCTTACCACACAGCCACTATACAAAATAAATAAATAATGTTGCTTCTGCCTTGATGCTTGTTTAAATTTGGACATAAAATAAGGTTAAAAACAATCGCTTTGATTCTTTAGGATGATTATATGCTTTGAATGACTAACTTTGTGAATTGTTTTTACTTTTTAAGCTGAACAAAATTGTGACTTTCTTCCCTATTCTGTTTTATGTTTGCAGCCTGTCAAGAGAAAAAAATGTGAAAATTATAAATTATTTCTTGAAAGAAAGAAAAATGAGAAAGATGAAGAAAAGACTAAGAACACTGAAAAATTCCGAGTGAGTATAAAATGTCTTCTTTTTCTCATTTAGACTGTGGTCAAGCTGGTGTACTACATTCAAAAAATTTGATCAAATGAATTAACTCCTGTACTTGCTGAACTCTTTAGTTACAGGGATGTAAACACATTAACACCTGTTGTCAAGTGACACTGGAAGACAAACACAGACAGACAAACACACACACACACACACACTGTGCTTCTTTCAATATCCATCCACCAAATCCACTCACAAGACTTTGGTTGGCCCAAGATTACAGTAGAAGACACTTGCCCAAGGTGTCATACAGTGAGACTGAACCCAGAACCATGTGGTTAGGAAGCAAACTTCTTACCACAGAGCTATACCTGTGCTTGTCTTGATAAAGATTATAAACGTTTTGCTTGGAATCATCAGATGAATTCTTTACGTTAGTGGTTCTCAACCATTTTTTGCCTTTTGGTTTCTGTTTTACTTAGGTGGACCCTCAAAGCCATTTGATGTTTAAAAGATTCTGATTACATTTTTATAATTTGACATTATTGAGAATTGCATAAAAAAGTTGTTAAAATATTTTGTATATTGTAGAAGTTTAACCAGTTTATTGCACCTAAATTTTAACAACAAAGTCTTATATGAATCATCATCATCATCATCATCGTTTAACGTCCACTTTCCATGCTAGCATGGGTTGGACAGTTTGTTTGAGGACTGGTGAACCAGATGGCTACACCAGGCTCCAATCTGATTTGGCAGAGTTAATACAGTTGGATGCCCTTCCTAACACCAACCACTCCGAGAGTGTAGTGGGTGCTTTTACGTGCCACCAGCATGAAGGCCAGTCAGGAGGTACTGGCAACTGGTTGAGAACTACTACTTTAACCCTTGAGCATTTAAATCAGCCATATCCAACTAAAATGTTCTACCTGTTTTATTTCATACTGGTCAGGTCTTTCTTCTTACACCTGCCCGACAATGTCATTCTAAAATTAAGCAATCATATCATAAAAATTTCAAAGCTACAAGATAATGCATGATGAATTCAAAATAATGTGAATAAATAAACATTACATTTGACAAAATAATCTGAATGTTAAAACGGTTAAGGTGTGGTGAGTAAACTCTGCCTCGAGTATGGCTGTGTGGTTAAGAAGTTAGAGGGTTCTAGGTTCAGTTCCACCATGCAACACTTTGGGCAAGTGTCTTCTATCATAAACTCAGGTTGTGCAATGCTTTGTGAATGAAATTTAATAGATGCAAACCGTGCAGTAACCTTCTGCATGTATGTATGAATCTTTTTGGCACTTTATATTTGTGTGAAAACAATAAACTACGGTTTTCAAACAAAAATACCTTGTGGAGTATATTCCACTTAAGTTGCACAGAAATTCCTGTTAATCTTGCTGTGAGAAGTCTGTGAACGAATGATTAGCCATGTTGTAACTGAAAAGACTTTATTATTCATAAAATGCATAATATTAAAAAAATGAATTATAAATATACGTTACACTATTAGTGTGTGTATGCATGCATGTGTGTGAATGACTAAAACTTTGTATATACTCTTGGAAGTCTGTGTAAATATCTAGATATTCTATCTAAGGTAGGTGTAGTTGTGGTTAAGAAGTTTGATTCCCAATCACATGGTTTTGGGTTCAGTTCCACTTTTTGGCACTTGAACAGGTGTTTTCTACTATAGCTCTGGGCCAACCAAGGTTTTGTGAGTGGATTTGGTAGATGGAAACTGTAAGGAGCCTTTCATATATATATATATATATATATATATATATATATATATATATATAAGGAGCCTGTCATATATATATATATATATATATATACATATATATATATATATATATATATATATATATATATATATATATATATATATATATATATATATGAGGAGGTGCGAAGGCGAGCAGGAATGAGAGAAAAACTAACAACCAAAATGGACAGACAAATGTTGAGGCTGTTTGGTCACATAGAGAGGAGCGGATGGTAAGGAGGGTGATGAAGGCAGACGACGTGGTAGGCAGCAGAACCAGGAGGCAGACCTTGATTTGTGTGGATGGATGGAGTGAGGAAAGCTTTGGTGGTCAGAGGTTTTCAAATGAGAGAGGCAAGGGAGTTTATAAATGATAGGAAAACTTGGAGAGTGTTTGTGGACGGATGAGTGAATTTGATGTTGCTCAAAGGGGTAAGGAACCAACATGATGCGGTGGGTATAAATCAGAATATGCTGTCAGGCCCCACTGGTGGGGTTGTGTTCTATGCCTTGACCCAAGCATATCTCCACCATCAACTCTCTCTCTCTCTCTCTATCTTTCCTTTCTTTTCTAACTGGGGTAGCCAGCAAGACACCTATCTCTATCCCTTTATTATTCGTTAACCTCTCATCAACTGACACAACACCACCACCTTCCATGCTACACCCACTCACAGTCAAGGGGTCTTCTTGCAAGTTACCTGGTGTACCAGTGCTGGTGCTAAGTAAAATGCACCTAGTACATTCTGTAAAGTGGTTGACCTGTAAAAGAACTCAGAATGTTGGGCCTCCAACCAGGCCTTTCATGATATCCTTAAAGCCAGGAAGTGTTCAGCACTCCCTCATGTATCAGTTTTAGTTGTCTTTGGTTTTAAAGGTTTGATTCAAGTTTATTTCTTAGGTCAAAAGTGTCAGTTGCAATGCTTCAAGACTGAAATATGGATGCTCTAATGTGCTATATAATTAGTTCAATGTATGATTAATTGCAAGTTGTGAGCAATGTTCTCTCGAAGTTTTACTAGTCACTATTATTTTTTTTTTACCTGTGATGAAACTAGGTGTGCACTGAATACTTGTGCATATGTATATAAACCTGAAATAAATATACTATATTTGATGGTATAAATGACTCACAGTCACTCCCCAATTTTAGCAGCACACATTCAGAAGTTTCTAGTGTATTAAAGCGTATGGGAAGCTCAACTTTGCATGTAGGACCCAGGGTGATTTTCTTGGAGGTGTGTTTTTTGGGGGAGGGGGGATGTATATCTTATATGCCATAAAATATGGTAATTATTAATTATTACTTCATTTTTAGGCAACTACTTCTTTCATGTATTGTGAGAAAAGTTGGGCATAAAAAGAATTAGATGCAGTATGCAAGAGAGAAGACTCTGCTGGTTTGGTCATGTGATTCTTATGGATGTAGACAATTGCATAAAAATGTGCTGATCACTTAAAATGGATGGAACTTGTGGAAGAGGAAAACCCTGGAAGACACAGGATGAATTATTGAAGGCTGATCTCAAGACGCCGAGCCTTACAAAGATGACAAAGAACTGAGATATCTGGTGTCTTGCTGAACTCAAGAAGACGTGCCTGCTACAGCTGAGTTGATATCTTAAACTACCTTGGTTAATGCTCCCCTTCCAGTTGAATAGGTTTTTGTTTTGCAAGTTACTTGGTAAACCCTTTGGTGCCAGTGCCAAGTACAAAGCATCTGTGCTGGGGCCACGTAAAAAAGCACCCTGTACACTCTGTGTGATGGGTGGAAGGGCATCTGGTTGTAGAAACAAAGCCAAAACACACAACTGGAACTTGGTGCTGCTCCCCAGTTTGCCATCCAACCCATGCCAGCATGGAAACTGGATGTTAAATGATGATGATGATGATGATCTGTAAAACATGCACACACATGCACAGCTTAGAGGGAACAATGACTACAAGAAGATAACATTGACACCATAGAGGTCCAGACAAATAACTTAATTTTAGAAATATTCACTTAGTTTCAATGATTTAATTTCTTTTTCTTGTTGTTCATCAAATGATTCTGGGTTGAAATTCAGATTATTTGCACCCAGAATCATATTCTGATGTTAAAATTCAGATTATTTGCACCCAGAATCATATTCTGATGTTAAAATTTGTTTCACATCTAGCCATAGTTGAAAATTTCTCAAAACTGATTGTATACGTAAATAGCACCATTTGAGCGTAATCATTACCAGCGTCACCTTCCTGGCACGTGAAAAGACATTTGAGTGAGGTCGTTGCCAGTGCCGCTGGACTGGCTCCTGTGCAGGTGGCACGTAAAATACACCATTTTGAGCATGGCCGTTGCCAGTACCACCTGACTTGCCCTCGTGCCGGTGGCACGTAAAAGCACCCACTACACTCTCAGAGTGGTTGGCGTTAGGAAGGGCATCCAGCTGTAGAAACTCTGCCAGATCAGATTGGAGCCTGGCGTAGCCATCTAGTTCACCAGTCTTCAGTCAAATCGTCCAACCCATGCTAGCATGGAAAGCGGACATTAAACGATGATGATGATGATGATCCTTGCATCCATTAAATCACAGATTAAGAATTCTTTTGCACAGATACTGTGTAATGGAAGCAACATTTTACTCCTTCATCACAACAAATTAATTTTGTTCTTCGTTATAAGTTGGTATGGTATGTAAGTGCATCTATAACATGTTTGGATGTGTGTGCTTATTTGAATTACATTGTTTGTGTACTTGTTACACTTTTGAATATTGTATGAACATGGGTGTGTGTGTCTATATATATCAACTGTATGTGTGTGTGTGTTGAAGATTTGTTGATTGTTATAATGATTTCTTAAACAAAAGGCTTAAAATTTTTGTGAGGGTGTTAGTCAATTACATTGACTCCAGTGCTTAACTGATGCTCATTTTATTGACCCTGAAAAGATTAAAGGCAAAGTTGACCTCAGCTGTATTTGAACTCCAAATGTAAAAGCTGGAAGAAACGCTGCTAAACATTTTATCTGGCATGATAAGGATTCTGCCAGCTCACCGCATTATAATAGTACCAGCAATCGCAAGATCATAATCTCAATTCCCAGACCAGACTATGCATTGTGTTCTTGAGCAATATACTTCATTTTACATTGCTCCTGTTCACCAAGTTGTAAATGGGTAATCTTGTGATTGATTAGCATACAAGGATGAGATGGTGACTCAAGAAAATTACCTGAATGGAGGTCTTGTGAGCCACATTTTTTATTCAGCAATAAAAAGGATGAATAGTACAACCCATACTGTGAATCCAAATTGGTTGGGATTGGTTGTTGAACTACATCAAGAGATAAATAAATAAAAATGTACATGGGCCAACATTAGAAAATCTTACATCATAAGACTTAGTTAATGAAGCAATTTGGTGTTTTGCCTTTTATTTTTATCTTTGTTGCAACTCATCCTTCTTGTCATTCCTGTACTTTCTGTAGTTTGGAGAGAAGGACATTGCAGAAAGAATTTCAGTGTTCAGGACTAACATTGACCAAGAGGCTGAAGATGGTCTCAAAATATTTGCCATTTTCTGACACTATCAGGGCTATCAAAATCATGACCAAGTTTTTGAAAACCTTCTGTAGAAAGTTGTACACAATACTTCTGGTTTTCTTTCATGTATAGATTGAGATAGATCAAGTTAGCAGCTGAGAAAGGGACTTCTGGTAGCTGCTCACATATCACAGTATAAGCAATTTCATTTCTGTCTCAAGTTTATATTCCTTGTTGTTGCACGAAGTAGAATCAGTATTGCAATGATGTTTTTGTATACTGTCAACTTAACATGACAGTCCCAATAAGGGAATCATACTACTGCTATTTAGCCCTAGGAAGCTGGACCGCTTCCTGTTGGCCTTGACACATTTCCTGTGTCCTTATGTTTACGAGGGGGAGACAAGCACCTCCACCCAGCCTAGCCTGCATCCAGGGATATGTTTCTGAGTTTTTGCTTGTCATCAGCCTGGAGTAGCATGACTTGCTGGCTGAAGATGCCTGTCAAGCTCTCGTAAACATATAGTAATTCTAGTGAAACACATTCACTGATTACAAAGTTAGAAATGATACATTTCTAAATCTCTCAGAGACTTAAGCAGTAGTGATACGATAAAGTAGTTGGGACTGTCACGTTAAGTTGACAGTATACAACTACTTTATCATATCACTACTGCTTAAGTCTCTCAGAAATTTAGAAATGTTATTATTTCTAATAATGTTTTTGTTTACAGTTAATCAATATATTTCCAAAAACTTTCTAACAAATGTCATAGTTATTAAAACCACCTCTGACACCTATTTACAGTTGCTGGATGTATTCAAATTATATTTTATTGTAGATTTTCCATTTTCATTTTCTCATATAGTTTATAAAAAATAAACTGGATAAACTCATTAAAGAGGTTTTCTTTTTTTTTTTCTTCTTTTTTCTTTTTTCTTTTTTCTAGGAAGAACAACTGAAGAAATTAATTACAAAAGCTCATAAGTCAATAACGCAGTATAATAAGATGTGCAAATTTAAGAAGAAAACAAAATCAAGAAAACAATAAATATATTTTTGTACATTTGATCATGTGTTACTGGTTTTATTTGAAACATGCTCTAATTGCTGTAATAAAAACAAATATTCTAGAAATTTTAAGAATGTCATGCTAAATTTTGTGGGCACCAATTTTCATGTCAGTGAGTTGATCTAATTTTAATATTAACGCTTTCATGCTTAAAATACTGGTTTATTTTTAAGACAGATTTGTAGAGGAAGGGAATAATAATGCTGTGAGAGAAAACAAAAACAAAAGTGATCTCCCTGTGCAGCGCCTTGGGAAAGTGTCTTCTAACATAAACTCAGTGTATGTATATGGCTTTTGACTATCTATATTTGTGTGAAAACCAATAAATCTGTTCAGACAAATACCTTGTGGAATATATTTCACATAAGTTGCAAGCACCTACCCACCATAACAGAATTGATATTCTAAAACCAAGGTGCCACATAAAGAGCATTGGTGTTGGTGCCACGTAAAAAGCACTGGTGTTGGTGCCACATAAAAAGTGCTGGTGCCATGTAAAAAGCATGTGCTGTGTAAGAAGCACCCAGTACCTTCTGTAAAGTGGTTGGCTTTAGGAAGGGCATCCAGCTGTAGAAACCAAGTCAAAACAATATGGAGCCTGGTGTGGACTCGCCTTGCCAATTCCTGTCGAGTCATCCAACCCATATCAGCATGGAAAACAGATGTTTGAAGATGATGATGAGGGTACAAAGAAATTCCCATCAGTCTTGCAGTCAGAAAGGCTGTAAATTAGTGATTAACCTGTTGTAATCAAAATGACATTATTGTTCACAAAAGGCATAATATAGAAAAACAACTAATAAATATAGAGGTGCTGGTGTTGCTATGTGGTAAGAAGCTTACTTCACAACCACATGATTCCAGGTTCAGTCCCACTTTGTAGCACCTTGGGCAAGTCTCCTATAGTCTAGGGTTGACCAAAGCCTTGTGAGTGGATTTGGTTGAAGGAAACTGAAAGAAGTTCATCATATATGTGTGTGTGTGTTTATTTTTGTGTTTGCCCCTCCACCCACTTGACAAATGATGTTGGTGTGTATTTACATCCCCATAGCTTAGTGGTTCAGCTAAAGAGACTGATAGAATAAGCACTAGGCTTAAAAAAAGAAGTACTGGGGTCAATTCAATTAACTCTCAGAAGGGCATCCAGCTATAGAAACCTTACCAAATTAGACTGGAGCCTGGTGCAGCCTCCCAGCTTGCCAGTCCTCAGTCAAACTGTCCACCCTATTGCTAGTATGGGAAGCAGATGTTAGATGATGATGATCTTCTTGGAAGTGTAAGTAAATATTCATCAATGTATTTTATTACTGAAGATTGATATGATAGTAAATATTTCAGTTTCGTCTAGTTTGTTGTCCTTTGACCGTTCCTTGTAAACTTCCTTGTTACCAGATAGAATTAAGTATGAGGGGGTGCTGAAAAGTTAATAGGCTGACTATGAAAGAGTTATGCTAGAGCTGTGAAATCTTGCATGCTCTTCTTAATAACTGTTTTGTTTCTTTCCAGGTAAACTGAAAGTCTTCTTTGAACAGACACATCTGACTGTTCAAAGAAGACTCAAAATTTGACATAATGGTGTTATCGAGCACCTGTAGAAAAAGGGTTTAGCCCCCAAAGACATTCATGCTGACATGGTTGCTACATTAGGGGCTGATACTTTAGCTTTATCAACAGTGCAAGAGTGGGCAGCTGAATTTAGGAGGGGAAGGGAGAGTCTTGATGATTATCCAAGGCCTGGACGTCCTGCAACCATCCTCACCAAGGAAAACATTGTGTTCACCACATGGTGATGGACGACAGGTGGTTGACTATAAATTAAATAGCCAATGCTATTAGCATATCCCATGAGAAAGTTGAGAATATTCTACACAATGAACTTGGCATGACAAAGTTTTCTGATTGGTGGGTGCCATGTTTTCTGATACCTGATCATAACATGGGAAAATTTGACATTGTATGAAGCAGATTCAGCTGGTTTTCTTGAATCTTTTCTAAGCCAGGATGAGTGTTGGGTTAAGCCAGAGACAATCCATGCAGTGGAAATGCTCCTTCTCACCTGCTTCAAAAAAGGCCAAGGTCATTTCATTTGCAATGGGCCACACCATCATTGAAAAGTATTATGCCAACTTGCTATGGCAGTTATGAAAAGCTTTCAAGGCCAAACACCCAGGAAAACTGATGAAAGGGTCTTGTTTCATCAGGACAAAGCTACAGCACACAACTCCTTGGTTTTAATGGCTGCTATGCATGATTGTGGCTTTGAATTGGTTGATCACCCTCCGTATTCTTCTGATTTGGCCACATTTGACTATCAATTTTCCCAACATGAAAAAACACTTGGCTGGGAACCAGTATCACAGTAATCTGCTGTTGACTACTTTTTTGACCAACAGGATGAAAACGTTTTTACCAATTTGATCCAAGCACTGTAACACCAATGTAAGAAGTTTGTGGAATGTAAGGGGGACTATGTTGAAAAATAAGCCACATTTGGTCATATTCCATGAGAGTGTCTTGGTCGGTCAATGAATCTTTCAGCCAATCCTCATATTTTGTCTAACAGCACAATACACTATTAATAATGAAAGATATAATAAAGCTTAACCAGTTGAATACTATGGTTGGTTAACATGAAAAATTTTTGGAATGTTTTGTACAATGCTAGATGTGATCAGATTTTAAATTTTAACAAGTGATATATTCAGTTTCAAATATTTACACATATTTTTCCAACAAGCAACAAATGGTATTAAAAATACTTCTGGCACCTAATAATATTTGTTGATTATTTATTTCTAAATTAGAACCATTTATATTTTGACAGAATTCTATTAGGGATATATGCTAAATTGATAATACAACAACTGTGTTGAAGCTCATGGTAACATGATGACAATCTAATGATAGGCTTGAGAGGGAACATCCTGAAAATGAGAACACCGGGGAAAAATGGATCAACACATTAGACATATTTATACAATGAAAAATATAAAGTGTCATCTACAAAGTAAAAATAGCAGACAAATTTCCCTCAAATCATACCAAATTTTTTTAAAAGAGAGGACACATTGGACATCTTTTAGGGCTATCTAGGATTGTACATTGTTGAAATGTCATTGACCTGGTCCTCACCAGGGGCCAAACAACAACTGGCAGATAAATTTCTAAAGTAATGAGTGAGGATATGTTTTATTAATTGCAAAATGTCTCCTAGTAAAAGCATGAACTTGCATGGAGAGGGATGTTTCTTTTACTTACTCAAGTAAACTGGAATAAACAGTGTTAGTTACCTTGCTATGTACAGAATGTAATGACATCTGGTCCAGTACATTCTGAGTGAGAAGACTCCACCAACCCCAAACTTCTTGTTTTCTCTCTCTCTCTCATACAATCAGTCATCCAGATATAAAAATGTATTTATTATTAATGCCATTCTAACCTTGAACTATTTTTTGCTTTAGTTGCATTTTTAATTTCCCTAATTTATGACTCACTTCTGTTTAAAAACTGCCTCCTTTGATGTAAACAAAGGAGTCAGTTTTTAAACAGAAGTGAGTCATAAATTACATAAATTAAAAATACAACAAAAGCGGAAAAATTTTCTTGCCCACAATGCATTTAACAACGAAAGTGTACATTGGTTTCAAATTTTTGCACAAGGCCAGTAATTTCAGGAGAGAGTATAAGTTGATCACATTGACCTGTAATTAACAGGTACTTATCAATCCCAAAAGGATGAAAAGATGAAAGGCTTGACTCATCAAGACAAGTGAAATCATAATCATGGTCATTGCCAATGTCATGTGAATGACACTCATAAAATCATAATTGTGACCGTTGCTGGTAGTGTGATCTTCAAATGTCAGACCTCATAGAGGTGATAACAAGTGACCAAGACCTTTCACAATCTGCTATGCTTGAGAAGACTCATCAAGCCAAGTGAAATCATAATTGTGGTCATTGCCAGAGTCATGTGAATGGCACCCGTGGAATCATAGTCGTGGTCATTACCGGAAGCATAATCTTCGAATGCTAGGTCTCACAGTGACCAAGACCGTCGGCTATATATACTGTGCTTAAGAAGATTCATCAAGCTAAGTGAAATTGTAGCTGTGGCTGTTGCTGGTGTTATGTAAATGGCAACCGTGCTGGTGGCACATACAAAGCACCCATTACACTCAGAAATGTTGCCATTAGGAAGGGCATCAAGCCAAATCAGACTGGAACTTGATGCAGCTCTCTAGCTTACCAGTTCCAGTCAAACTGTCTAACCCATGCCAGCGTGGAAAGCAGACATTAAATGATGATGACGATGAATGTATAGACAGCTGAAATGCCACTAAGCATTTTGCCCAGTGTGCTAACAATTCTGCCTGCTCACTTACATATGATCTTACAATGTTGATTCCAAATTTTGGCAGGTGGCTTAATATGATCTTATATTTCTGAAACATGTTCAGAGCTGCCACCAAATTTGCATCAAAAATTTTCACCAAAAGTTTTCATCAAAATTTTCATCAAAAATTTTCATTAAAAATTTTGTACGAAACTAACGGAATGTAACAGAAACTAACGGAATCCAACGGAAAGTAACGAAAACCAACGGAAAGTAACGGAAGCCAACGGAAAGTAACGGAAACTAACGGAGACCAACGGAAAGTAACGGGAGGTAACGGAAACCAACGGAAAGTAACGGAAACCAACGAAAACTAACCGAAACCAACGGAAACTAACGGAAACCAACGCAAACTAACGGAAAGTAACGGAAACCAACGGAAAGTAAAGGAAAGTAACGAAAACGAACAGAAAGTAACGGAAACTATCGGAAGGTAAAGGAAAGTAAGTGTGCCATAGGACTCCCCAAATGTGCCACCCTCCGATGTTCTACCCTCTAACTGTGCGATAGGTCTCCCCAGATGTGCCAGCCTCGTATGTGTGCCACAGAACTCTGCAGATGTTCCACCCATGACGTTCCACCTTCGTAAGTGTGCCATAGGGGTCCCAAGGTGTGCCATAGGGGTCCCAAGGTGTGCCATAGGGGTCCCAAGGTGTGCCATAGGGGTCCCAAGATGTGCCACCCAGGATGTGCCACCGTCCGATGTTCTACCCTCTAACTGTGCGATAGGTCTCCCCAGATTGCCAACCTCGTATGTGTGCCATAGAGCTCCGCAGATGTGCGACCCATGACGTTCCACCTTCGTAAGTGTGCCATAGGGCTCCAAAGATTGCCACACAGGATGTGCTACCCTCTAACTAAGCCATAGGGCTCCTCAGATGTGCCACCCTTTAACTGTGCCATAGGGCTCCCCAGATGTGCCACCTCATAAGTTTGCCATAGGGTTACCCAGATGTGCCACCCTCGTAAGTGTGCCATAGGGCTCCCCATATGTGCCACCAAAGATGTGCCATACGACTCCCCATATGGGCCGCTAAAGATGTGTCACCCTCGTAAGTGTGCCATAGGGATACCCATATGTGCCGCCAAGGAAGTGCCACCCTCGTAAGTGTGCCATAGGGCTCCCCATATGTGCCGCCAAGGATGTGCCACCCTCGTAGGTGTACCATAGCGCTCCCCATATGTGCCACTCTCGTAAGTACCCTAACCCTAAAACTAAACCTAAGCCTAACCCTAACCGCAACTCTAAAACTAACCCTAAAACTAATCCTAACACTATCCATAACCCTAACCCTTACCCTAGCCCTTAACCCTAACCCTAACCCTATCCCTAAACCTAACCCTAAAGCTAACCCTAACCCTCACCATAACCCTAACCCTAATAAAAATTTTGAAAATTTTTAATGAAATTTTGATGAATGTTTTTATCAAAAATTTCAACAAAAATAACGGAGACTAACGGAAAGTAACGGAAATTAACGGAATCCAACGGAAAGTAACGAAAACCAACGGAAACTAACGGAATGTAACGGAAAGTAACGGAAACTAACGGAAAGTAACGGAAAATATCGGAAGCCAACGGAAACTAACGGAAACCAACGGAAAGTAACGGAAACTAACGTAAAGTAAGTGTGCCATAGGACTCCCCAAATGTGACACCCTCCGATGTCCTACCCTCTAACTGTGCGATAGGTCTCCCCAGATGTCCCACACTCGTATGTGTGCCATAGAGCTCCACAGATGTGCCACCCATGACGTTCCACCTTCGTAAGTGTGCCATAGGGCTCCCAAGATGTGCCACACAGGATGATCCACACAGGATGTGCCATAGGGCTCCCCAGATGTGCCACCTCGCAAGTTTGCCATAGGGTTACCCAGATGTGCCTGAAAGATGTGCCACCCTCGTAAGGGTGCCATAGGACTCCCCATATGAGACGCCAAAGAGGTGCCACCATCGTAAGTGTGCCATAGGGCTCCCCATTTGTGCCGCCAATGATGTGCCACCCTCGTAAGTGTGCCATAGGGCTCCCCATATGAGCCGCCAAAGATGTGCCACCAAAAATGTGCCACCCTCGTAAGTGTGCCATAGGGCTCTCCATATGTGCCGCCAAGGATGTGCCACCCTCGTAAGTGTGCCATAGGGTTCCCCATATGTGCCGCTAAGGATTTGCCACCCTCGTAGGTGTACCATAGCGCTCCCCATATGTGCCACCCTCGTAAGTACCCTAACCCTTACCCTAACCCTAAAACTAAACCTAACCCTAACCCTAACCCTAAAACTAAACCTAACCCTAACCCTAAAACTAATCCTAATCCTAACCCTAACCCTATCCATAACCCTAACCCTAAACCTAGCCCTTAACCCTCACCCTAAACCTAACCCTATCCCTAACCCTAACCCTCACCCTAACACTAACCCTAATAAAAATTTTGAAAATTTTTGATGAAATTTTGATGAATGTTTTCATCAAAAATTTCAACAAAAATAACGGAAACTAACGGAGACTAACGGAAACTAACGAAAACTAACGGAAACCAACGGAAACTAACGAAAACTAACGGAAACCAACGGAAAGTAACGGAAACTAACGGAAAGTAAGTGTGCCATAGGACTCCCGAAATGTGCCACCCTCCGATGTTCTCCCCTCTAACTGTGCGATAGGTCTCCCCAGGTGTGCCACCCTCGAATGTGTGCCATAGAGCTCCGCAGATGTGCCACCCATGACGTTCCACCTTCGTAAGTGTGCCATAGGGCTCCCAAGATGTGCCACACTCGTAAGTGTGCCATAGGGCCCCCCCATATGTGCCGCCAAGGATGTGCCACCCTCGTAGGTGTACCATACCTCTCCCCATATGTACCACACTCGTAAGTACCCTAACCCTAACCGTTACCCTAACCCTAACCCTAAAACTAAACCTAAACCTAATCCTAATCTTAACCCTAACCTATCCATAACCCTAACCCTAACCCTAGCCCTCTACCCTAACCCTACCCTAACCCTATCCCTAACCCTAATCCTAAAACTAACCCTAACCCTAATAAAAACTTTGAAAATTTTTGATGAAATTTTGATGAATGTTTTCATCAAAAATTTCAAAACTAACGGAAACCAACGGAAACTAACGGAAACCAACGGAAACTAACGGAATCCAACGGAAAGTATCGAAAACTAACGGAAAGTAACGGAGACTAACGGAAAGTAACGGAAACTAACGGAAACCAACGGAAACTAAAGGGAACTAACGGAAACCAACGGAAACGAACGGAAAGTAACGGAAACGAACGGAAAGCAACAGAAACTAACGGAAAGTAACGGAAACTAACGGAAAGTAACGGAAACCAACGGAAAGTAACGGATACTAACGGAAACTAACGGAAACCAACAGAATGTAACGGAGAGTAACGGAAACCAACGGAAAGTAAAGGAAACTAACGGAAAATACCGAAAACTAACGGAAAGTAACGGAAACTAACGGTAGGTAACGGAAACCAACGGAAAGTAACGGAAACGAACGGAAAGTAACGGAAACCAACGGAAAGTAACGGAAATTAACGGAAAGTAACGGAAACTAACGGAAACCAACGGAAAGTAACGGAAACTAACGGAAACCAAGACAAAGTAACGGAAACCAACGGAAAGTAACGGAAACTAACGGAAACCAACAGAATGTAACAGGAAGTAACGGAAAGTAACGGAAACGAACGGAAAGTAACGGAAACGAACGGAAAGTAACGGAAACGAACGGAAAGTAACGGAAACCAACGGAAATTAACGGAAACTAACGGAAACCAAGGGAAAGTAACGGAAACCAACGGAAAGTAACGGAAACTAACGGAAACCAACAGAATGTAACAGGCAGTAACGGAAACCAACGGAAACTAACGGAAACCAACGGAAAGTAAAGGAAACTAACGGAAAATACCGAAAACTAACGGGAACCAACGGAAAGTAACGGAAACTAACGGAAGGTAACGGAAAGTAACGGAAAATAACGGAAACCAACAGAATGTGACGGAAGGTAACGGAAAGTAACGGAAACTAACGGAAATTCACGGAAACCAACGGAAACCAACGGAAACTAACGGAAGGTAACGGAAAGTAACGGAAACCAACAGAATGTAACGGAAACCAACGGAAGGTAACGGAAACCAACGGAAACTAACGGAAGGTAACGGAAATTAACGGAAACTAACGGAAAGTAACGGAAACCAACGGAAAGTAACGGAAACCAACGGCAGGTAACGGAAACTAACGGAAAGTAAGTGTGCCATTGGACTCCCCAAATGTGCCACCCTCCGATGTTCTACCCTCTAACTGTGTGATAGGTCTCCCCAGATGTGCCACCCTCGTATGTGTGCTATACAGCTCCGCAGATGTGCCACCCATGACGTTCCACCTTCGTAAGTGTGCCATACGGCTCCCAAGATGTTCCACACAGGATGTGCCGCCCTCTAACTCTGCCATAGGGTTACCCAGATGTGCCACAAGGATGTGCCATCTTCGTAAGTGTTCCATAGGGCTCCCCATATGTGGGCCAAGGATGTGCCACCCTCGTAAGTGTGTCATAGGGCTCCCCATTGGAGCCGCCAAAGATGTGCCGCCAAAGATGTGCCACTCTCGGAAGTGTGCCATAGTGCTCCCCATATGAGCCGCCAAAGATGTGCCGCTAAAGATTGCCACCCTCGTAAGTGTGCCTTAGGGCTCCCCATATGAGCCGCCAAAGATGTGCCACCCTCGTAAGTGTGCCATAGGGTCCCCCATATGTGCCGCCAAGGATGTGCCACCCTCGTAAGTGTGCTATAGGGCTCCCCTTATGATCCGCCAAAGATGTGCCACACTCGTAAGTGTGCCATAGGGCTCCCCATATGAGCCGTCAAAGATGTGCCGCCAAAAATGTGCCGCCAATGATATGCCACCCTCGTAAGTGTGCCATAGGCCTCCCCATATGTGCCGCCAAGGATGTGCCACCCTCGTAAGTGTGCCATAGGTCTCCCCATATGTACCGCCAAGGATGTCCCACCCTCGTAGGTGTACCATAGCGCTCCCCATATGTGCCACACTCGTAAGTACCCTAACCCTAACCATAAAACTAAACCTAAACCTAACCCCAACCCTAAAACTAAACCTAACCCTAACCCTAAAGCTAACCCTAACCCTAATCCTAATCCTAACCCTAACCCTATCCATAACACTAACCCTAACCCTTAACCTTAACCCTAAGCCTAACCCTAACCCTAAAACTAACCCTAACCCTAACCCTAACCCTTAACCTTAACCCTAAGCCTAACCCTAACCCTAATACAAATTTTGAAAATTTTTGATGAAATTTTGATGAATGTTTTTATCAAAAATTTCAATAAAAATAACGGAAACTAACGGAGCCTAACGGAAAGTCTAACGGAATCCAACGGAAAGTAACGAAAACTAACGGAAACCAACGGAAAGTAACGGAAACTAACGGAAAGTAAGTGTGCCATAGGACTCCCGAAATGTGCCACCCTCCGATGTTCTCCCCTCTAACTGTGCGATAGGTCTCCCCAGGTGTGCCACCCTCGAATGTGTGCCATAGAGCTCTGCAGATGTGCCACCCATGACGTTCCACCTTCGTAAGTGTGCCATAGGGCTCCCAAGATGTGCCACACTCGTAAGCGTGCCATAGGGCTCCCCATATGTGCCGCCAAGGATGTGCCACCCTCGTAGGTGTACCATACCTCTCCCCATATGTACCACACTCGTAAGTACCCTAACCCTAACCGTTACCCTAACCCTAACCCTAAAACTAAACCTAAACCTAATCCTAATCTTAACCCTAACCTATCCATAACCCTAACCCTAACCCTAGCCCTCTACCCTAACCCTATCCCTAACCCTAATCCTAAAACTAACCCTAACCCTCACCCTAACCCAAACACTAATAAAAATTTTGAAAATTTTTGATGAAATTTTGATGAATGTTTTCATCAGAAATTTCAACAAAACTAACGGAAACCAACGGAAACCAGCGGAAACTGACGGAAACCAACGGAAACTAACGGAATCCAACGGAAAGTATCGAAAACTAACGGAAAGTAACGGAAACCAACGGAGACTAACGGAAATCAACGGAAACCAACGGAAACTAAAGGGAACTAACGGAAACCAACGGAAACGAACGGAAAGTAACGGAAACGAACGGAAAGCAACAGAAACTAACGGAAAGTAACGGAAACTAACGGAAACAAAGGGAAACTAACGGAAAGTAACGGAAACCAACGGAAAGTAACGGAAACTAACGGAAACCAACAGAATGTAACGGAGAGTAACGGAAACCAACGGAAACCAACGGAAAGTAAAGGAAACTAACGGAAAATACCGAAAACTAACGGAAACCAACGGAAAGTAACGGAAACCAACGGAAAATAACGGAAACTAACGGAAGGTAACGGAAACCAACGGAAAGTAACGGAAACGAACGGAAAGTAACGGAAACGAACGGAAAGTAACGGAAACTAACGGAAACCAACGGGAAGTAACGGAAACTAACGGAAAGTAACGGAAACCAACGGAAAGTAACGGAAACTAACGGAAACCAAGGGAAAGTAACGGAAACCAACGGAAAGTAACGGAAACTAACGGAAACCAACAGAATGTAACAGGAAGTAACGGAAACCAACGGAAACTAACGGAAACTAACGGAAACCAACGGAAAGTAAAGGAAACTAACGGAAAATACCGAAAACTAACGGGAACCAACGGAAAGTAACGGAAACTAACGGAAAATAACGGAAGGTAACGGAAAGTAACGGAAACCAACAGAATGTAACGGAAGGTAACGGAAACCAACGGGAACTAACGGAAACCAACGGAAACTAACGGAAGGTAACGGAAAGTAACGGAAACCAACAGAATGTAACGGAAAGTAACGGAAACCAACGGAAGGTAACGGAAACCAACGGAAACTAACGGAAGGTAACGGAAAGTAACGGAAACTAACGGAAAGTAACGGAAACCAACGGAAACCAACGGCAGGTAACGGAAACTAACGGAAAGTAAGTGTGCCATTGGACTCCCCAAATGTGCCACCCTCCGATGTTCTACCCTCTAACTGTACGATAGGTCTCCCCAGATGTGCCACCCTCGTATGTGTGCCATACAGCTCCGCAGATGTGCCACCCATGACGTTCCACCTTCGTAAGTGTGCCATACGGCTCCCAAGATGTGCCGCCCTCTAACTCTGCCATAGGGCTCCCCAGATGTGCCACCAAGGATGTGCCATCTTGTAAGTTTGCTATAGGGTTACCCAGATGTGCCACAAGGATGTGCCATCTTCGTAAGTGTTCCATAGGGCTCCCCATATGTGGGCCAAGGATGTGCCACCCTCGTAAGTGTGTCATAGGGCTCCCCATTGGAGCCGCCAAAGATGTGCCACTCTCGGAAGTGTGCCATAGTGCTCCCCATATGAGCCGCCAAAGATGTGCCACCCTCGGACGTGTGCCATAGGGCTCCCCATATTAGCCGCCAAAGATGTACCGCCAAAGATGTGCCACCTTCGTAAGTGTGCCATAGGGCTCCCCATATGTTCCGCCAAAGATGTGCAACCCTCGTAAGTGTGGGATAGGGCTCCCCATATGTGCCGCCAAGGATGTGCCACCATTGTAAGTGTGACATAGGGCTCCCCATATGTACCACCAAGGATGTGCCACCCTCGTAAGTGCCATAGGGCTCTTCATATGAGCCGCCAAAGATGTGCCACCCTCGTAAGTGTGCCATAGGGCTCCCCATATGAGCCGCCAAAGATGTGCCAACCTCGTAAGTGTGTCATAGGGCTCCCCATATGTGCCACCCTCGTAAGTGTGCCATAGGTCTCCCCATATGCGCCGCCAAAGATGTGCCACCCTCGTAAGTGTGCCATAGGGCTCCCTATATGAGCCGCCAAGGATGTGCCATCCTCGTAAGTGTGTCATAGTGCTCCTATATGTGCCACCCTCGTAAGTGTGCCATAGGGCTCCCCATATGTGCCGCCATATGTGCACAATAAGGAAGTATAAAGAGTTGAAGAAAGAACTGTTGTGGATACCACTACCCACCCACCTACTATTATATGAACTGCATTCTACACCCAGCTCACTCATTCTGATGTTGCTTTTATCATTCCTAACATGTTATTTTCAATTTGTTATCATGTTGAATTGAGTTACCTCCCTTACACAAGACCAGCAATTTTGATAAGGAGGTTCCAGTACTAGACTTGTTCAAGTATTCACCCTTGAGCCTAAATCAGAAACAATAATTAAAGGAAAAGCAAGGTTCTAGAATTATTATTTAAGCCCAAAACTTTTGATATCATTTTTGTTCTCTTCTAAGTGTTGGACAAGACCTATTAAGGAAGTATTCTACTAACACTCTCGGTGTCATTTTAACTTTTTGGTTTAGGATTGAGAAATCAGTACATTTACATCCACTTAACTGTACTTCCCAAAAGTATGACACGTGCTGACAAATTTTACCATTCAGACATGGTATTAAAGTTTCACATATGAAAAATCCCCTACAATGAATAAATACTTTTGCTTGCTATTTTTTATTTAATTATTCATACTTGCCTGAATGGGATGTTTTGTTTTTACAGTGTTTTACTGGAATACTTTCTACTTTTAAATAGTCCAGTTAAGTTTGAATAGAACTGTTTTGTCAGAGAGTCATCAATGAAAACAATGCACAACAACAATGGCTATAAGTTAATAAAGGTGCCTCTACATGGTCACTTATAAAGAAATAAAAGTCAAATCTCTCTCAAACTACATGCTATTGTCTAAAAAGCAAAACCTATGTTAACTTTTTAGCATTCAAACTGACCATATCAGGCCCAAATATTCTACTCTTTTTATGCTTAAAATGGCCAGATCTGGCTTCTTATATCTTCCTTACAATATGATACTAAAAATAAACAATCACATCATCAAAATTTCAGAGTCACAAGATATTGCAGGATTAATACACACACCTGTGCTGCTAAAACCAGCACAGGTTCAAGGATACTAACTGTCCATCACCTGACTAACCTAACACAAAAAGACCAAATAAGTTTTTTTTTAATTTGCTGGATCTGGAAGAGGCAGTATTCATGTCTTTTGCTGGCTATCTGAAACCAGTGAGATTGATTCCTTTTATGTTCCACTTAAATTGCCTATCCTTAACTTCATATAATGTAAGATCAATTATTTCATGCTACTTTTAAAAACACCTGCTATTACTTCTGTTTTGGACACATTAACCATTTTTTTAATGTTTTGAACTCATTCTTCTGCCTTCTTTATTTCTTCAAGAGATTTTGTAATAAGAACATGATTGTTAGTTTATAAGCACTCCCTGCACAATAAGGAAGTATAAAGAGTTGAAGAAAGAACTGTTGTGGATACCACTACCCACCCACCTACTATTATATGAACTGCATTCTACACCCAGCTCACTCATTCTGATGTTGCTTTTATCATTCCTAACATGTTATTTTCGTTCCAAAAATAGTATTCTTATTGTCCACCATACTATAGCAAATGTATTGTAGTAATAGACTTCTTATTTCTTTATTGCCCACAAGGGGCTAAACATAGAGGGGGACAAACAAGGACAGACAAAGGGATTAAGTCCATTACATCAACCCCAGTGTGTAACTGGTACTTAATTTATCGACCCTGAAAGGATGAAAGGCAAAGTCGACCTCGGCGGAATTTGAACTCAGAATGTAACAGCAGACGAAATACCGCTAAGCATTTCGCCCGGTGCGCTAGCGTTTCTGCCAGCTCGCCGCTCGCGTAGTAATAGACTTCTCCAAAACAAATGCCAAATAGAGCTATTTGCTCTCAGAATGGTTATAACACTGATGTATGTGTTTTATGAAAACTTATATTTGGAAACACAAGAAGAAGAACCATTAGTATAGTTGATTGGTTTGCTAAAAATCGTAGCCAAACATGCTTCCAAGTACAACCTATCATTTAAAAAAAAACACACTGTATTTGCTTGTGACTTAATCACGTCCTCAACGAATTGTGGAGAAGAAGAAATATGGCCCATAGCCAGTTGCTGTCAGAAACAGCACATTAGGATAGCATGTTATAGTCAGACCCAGTCTGAATACTAGTATGAAAGTATAATTGACTGAATGCATAGGAGGGCCAGGTGGTGATGTTAAACGAGGTGACAGATTAGATTACTACTGAATATAATGTAGCCCTAGATATATGTGAGAACACATGGATTAGTGGCTAGGATGTTAGACTCATGATGATAAAACTGTGATTTCAATTCCTGGACCTGGTAATACATTGTTCTTGAGCAAAATACTTCCTTTTACATTGCTGCAGTTCCCTCAGCTGGCAAAACTGGGCAATCCTGCATTGACCAGCATCTCATCCAGTGGGGAATATGTGCTATGGAAACCAGGAAATTGACCCCACGAGTCTATGATTCAAGAAGTATCTCTAGATACTCCATGTCTCAACATTTTAGCATTCAGATCATTTTGTCAAATGTAATGTTTATTTATTCACATTGTTTTGAATAATCATGCATTATTTTGTAGCTTTGAGATTTCATCAATGTATTATTTATTTTTAGAATGACATTGTAGGGTAGGTGCAAGAAGCTGGATATTGTGAATTTGAATGTAAAACTAGTAAAATAATTGGGTTGAATATGGTCAGTTTAATTGCTAGAGAGTAAATAAAAGGGGAGATGATCATGACTAGAACAATTCTGCCAGTTCACTTGCTCATGAAGTGGGAAAAAGCACAGTATCAGCTCATTCCATTTTAACAGAGGATTTGTGCATGTAGAGAGTGTCAGCGAAATTTGTCCCCAAGGTGCTGGTAGAGCAGCAGAAACAGCTCTGCATGGAAATTGCTCAGGACATGCTGAACTGTGCAAACCATGACCCAGAGTAGTTGTGAGTAGTTACTTTTGGTCACATGGGTTTATGATCTCTGATCAATGTGTTCAGTCATCTAGTGTGAAAACAAAAATCTGATGAGCGCACACTACATGTCTGTACTGTAGGCGTAACAACCAGAAACTTTTGTTTCACGTCATCTATGAAAACAAGTCCGGCCATGAGAAAATATTACCTTCTTCAGAATAAGTGATGGTTGGCAGCTGGAAGGGCATCTGGCTGTAGAAAATCTATCTTAACAAATTCCATTTGTTCCAAGCAAGCAAGAGAAAAATATTATTTTCTATTTTAGGCACAAGGCCTGAAATTTTTGGGGAGAGGAGTGGGGCAGTCGATTACATCAACCTCAGCGTGCAACTGGTACTTAATTTATTGACCCTGAAAGGATGAAAGGCAAAGCTGGCCTCAGCGGAATTTGAACTCAGAACGTAAAGACAGACGAAATACTACTAAGCATTTCGCCTGGCATGTTAACGTTTCTGACAGCTCGCTGTTTTTAAACATAGGTAAAATAGACATAGAAATGTTGATAATTCTTAATGAGTTTGAAAGGCTATAACACTGAACTAAATTATTTTGACAATTTGACATTGCATATGAATGTAAATAGAAGTCCTACCTCTTCATTGCTATTGCACCTATTAACTCTTACTGAACATCAGCCCACAACCCTGTTATATATTTTATATTGCTCCTGCTCTCCTATAAGGAGCAGCCATGTAGCTCTCCTACATCAACAAACATGTTCTATTCTGGCCCCTTCTCTCATACCTTGACCTTTTATCTCCTAGTATAAAGGCACCTATCTCTACCACTCACTTGAAAGGGATCTTAGTCTTGTAAGCCACTTGGCAACCCCACTCGTTCTGGGAGCATGAAAAAAGTATTCAGTACACCCTGTAAAGTAGTTGACATTAGGTAGAGCATCCAGTTATAGAAACCATGCCAAAGGAGACACTAGGCATGATGCAGTCCTCAGATCTATCAGATCCTCTCAAACTGCCCAGCTCATGCCAACATGAAAAATGGACATTAGATGTTGATGATGATGATTTGCAAGAAAGTAACAGGGCTAATCTCTTCAAGAGTATACAATTCTTATATTCTGTTGAGATTTTATTTATTTATTTATATACAGAATTTTAAACATTAACATGCTGGTTATTTTGGGGTTTGGGAAAAAGGGCTATCATCTTTCTTGTGGATATATCAGTAGGCCTCTAACATTAATTAATGATGACAAACTAATTCTACGTTTGATTAATGAAGCCAATATCAATATATTTGACTGCAGCTATGCTGGACCATCACCTTCAACACTTTTAGCAAAATCTATGTATTGAAAGGCTGTTACAGATTTTACGTAAAGGAACACAACTTAACATACTGGTTAGCATAAGCTCAGCCACAAGCTTAGTAAAAGAGCATGTATGTGGTCACTCTAGCTAGAAATAGCAACCAAATTAGTCTCAAATCACATGGTATTATCTTAAATAATAAAAGGACATATTTAATAATATATTCTTCAATAATCCGCACCAAAAATGCAGGATGGCCATGGCTGAAACAAAATTAATTACAATTCTGTTTGATTAAAACTAAACAACAACAACAGAAGTACACACAAATATGGACTTGATTATACATATATAATAATAACAAACTTACTGTACACAGTTTTCAGGTGCACTACAACTCATTAGGAAAAGTAACCAAAACTGTAAAACGGGGGGGGGGGCATCAGGTGTACTGCTGGGTAATTTCAGGAAGCATAAGTTTTGAAGGATGTAATGTCTAGACAGCTAATAACTGATGCAGATTATTTTATTCCATACTTCAGCAATTCTGAGGGTGAAAAAATATTTCCAAAAATCATGGGTACTGTGTAGTTTCCAACAGCATTGGTTAATTTGAGGCTTTAGGAGAAGAGACTCGTTCAAGAAGCATGTGGTTGCAAAGTAAATTTCTTTACTACACAACCACATAGCCATACTTGCATCTAAAATAGAAGAATGAGTTTCTGTAATAACTTCAGTGATTTCCATTGCTAACCATTAGTAGATGAGATAAAAAGAGAAACACAAGAACATACAGATATATATATATCATCATCGTCATCATTTAATGTCCATTGTGCATGCTGGCATAGGTTGGATGGTTTGACCAGGGCTGGTAAGCTGAGGGGTTGCACCAAACTTCAGTCTGATTTGGCATGGTTTCTACAGCTGGATGCCCTTCCCAACACCAACCACTCTGAAAGTGTAATGGGTGCTTTTATGTGCCACCTGCATGACACTAGTAACTGTCACGAGAATGCTTTCACTTGGCTTGATGGGTTTTCTTCTCCAGCATGGCATATTGCCAAGGGTCTCGGTCATTTGTCATTGCCTCTGTGAGGCCCAACACTCATAAGTTGCTTTATATGTGTCACTGGCATGGGTGCTATTTACACAACACTGCCACCTTTTACATGCCACCAGCATGGGTACCAGTTACATGACACCAGCATTAGCCATGACTACAGTTTCACTTGGCTTGACAGGTCTTCATAAGCATGGCATATTGCCAAAGGTTTCAGTCACTGGCCATTGCTTCCATGAGGCCCAACGTTTGAAGAACACACTTATATATATATATATATATATATATATATGAAATGCTAAAAACAAAACTGAAGTAGAACAGTGTTTTCACAGATAGAAGTTCTGAACTTTATTAAAATAGTATAATAAAATAAAGGTAGTAATAAATATGCTTATGAATGAAGAAGATGAGTTCAATTGCAGTTTTTGAAGCATGACTAATATTGTTGATCCAAATGGGATATGGAACTAAGTACACTGTTGAAACACAAGTATTTCATTAAAGTTTGTGAAGCTTTGTAAAGAAACAATATATCTGATCATGAAAGCTTTATCTATCTAGGCTTTCCCACCTTACACATAATAACATCAACTTATATTTTTCTTGCTCAAAGCATCTGTAAAAGAATTTTTAGAATTATCTTTTTTTTTTCCAAAATGTTAGAATTATAAAATCTAACACAATTTTAAATGGGGAAAAAGATTAGCTTTTATAAAAGTTAGGTATTTACAAGGAAATATTTTAAAAAAGTAATTTGAAAATCTAATTTTTTAAAATATTACAATAGTACAACCAAATCAATATTTCCTCCAATTTAAGGAAATCTGGCAAGCTAGCAACAATAAAATTATATATGAATTTTAAAATGATTTTTATTTTTTAATATATTTCTTTCATTCAGTTTAACACATGAAGGATTTATGCCATAGTTTATCAAATACAAACAGAAAATCCAGTTTGTATGCATTCATCTGCTAATGCATCAAAATGTCAAACCCATGGTATGTAATTATGTATTTCAATACCAAATATATAAATATAATGGAAACTGATGCTCAGAAATAAAGAATGTCATTATCAAATATTAAGTTGTTGGACACTTTTTATGTAAAATATATTTTATAATAGGTTTAATGTAAGCTTAACATTACCAAACATAGTAAAGTTTAATGAAAATTAAATAATTCAGAGATGCTATCTGTATGAAAAACAATAGGTAAGCAAATGTTTCATATTTATTTAATTAACAGAGCATTAAAAAGCCAATATACATGCCACAGTAAGTGTAATCCAGAGCCAAGTTACTTGTGCACAGTTTTTTTTTCTTTTGAACAACTACCATGAATTAGACAAACTTGGTAAATGAAAAAGTTTTAATATTCAAATCTATTTTGTTCAGTTTGAGCTCTGATCATTATTAGGCATCTTATTCATGGATGTGTATATAGAACTGGATTACATTTGAACTCAGAACCCTTGCTGATTTCTAGGCTCAGAATAATAGTGATCTTATCTACTAAGCCACTGATGCATGTACATACAGATCAGAGCATTAAAACATTTTTCTTGCCAATATAAAATATGATATTAATAGTTAGAAAAATTTTAATTCTATTAACAATAACTTATTTCAGCAATTTGACTTTTAAATATCAGTTTTAGCAATAACCAGGTTTGGTATTAACATTTGTGACACCCAATGTCAGCTGTTTGGAACTTTCAATGACCTCAAATTTGATTTCTCTTTCATTGAAATTTTCTCGCTGACCACTACCAAGTATATCATTAACCAACACCATTTTATTGTAGTGTACAATTGTGAATAAAAACAAAAATAAAATTAAAAAATAAAAGCTGGAACACACCTATATGTGAAGTAGCAATTAATATTTTATCATTTTTTTTACAATATAAAATTTATAATACAATTAGTTTTTTTTTTTTTTTTGGAGTGGAAAAACAAAACAAAATGCAAAGCTATTAAATCTGCAATAATTGTAAGAATTTAACATCAAAACATATTTCAGGTTGTTTATACATTCTCAGCATTTAAAATTGTTAATGATTGTCATTCAACACAAATTGGCTTTGTTTCATTTATGCAGTTATAAATCCTACAGAAATGGTATGACATAGAAACTCTATTGAAGGTAACTTGATATCACTCCAGGCTGAGGATAATTCAATATTTTGTTGCACTGCTTTGTACTGCACCTTCACTTGTGTAGCACAATTGTTTGTTAAAAGGATGTGGAAGTGGTTCTCTGGCAAAGGCCTGTCACCAGATACATGGGCCTGACCTTATGACTAATGGCTCAGGATGTTGACCTATAATGCTGGTAGGCCCGCCAGTGATCATTGACTTTCAGACTTGATGCTTACAAAGAGCAATGTAGAGGTTACCAGGAGTTGTGATTTCTTCCCCCCAATCTCTCATGAATGTCAGAAGTGTTACTCTTTGGTCAAAATAAAATATATAAAAAAAAAACCTTTTCTTTTCCTCATCCTGGAAGCATATCTTCCAATAATCTAGAAATAAAACTACCACTTCATAGCAATGGCTCCAGCTGCTCATCATTCAATTTGGAGACACCTAACAACAATGAATTGAATCTTGCAAGCTATCATAAAAATAAAACACAAGATCAAACATTATTTTCTCCAGTTGTTTA
>NC_142928.1:147140720-147153220 GCF_046866305.1 Octopus bimaculoides
TGCAAATGGTAAACTTCCCAAAAAGCTGAAGGAAGGCACCATATGTCCTATCCATAAAGGTGGAAGCAGAGCAGAGGCTGGAAACTACAGGCCCATCTCTCTGACTTCACATATTAGCAAAGTCATGGAACGAATTGTCAGAAGGAGATTGATTGCGTTCCTAGAAGAAAATGACTTACTGAATGAGACCCAGCATGGTTTCCGTCCAGGTAAAAGCTGCCTCACGCAGCTCTTGCAGCATTATGACTGGGTCCTGAAGCAGCTACTTGACCATTCAAATGTTGATGTGATATATCTTGACTTTGCAAAAGCGTTTGACAAAGTTGATCATGGCTTGATATGTCACAAGCTGCGAAACCTTGGCATAGCTGGTAAATTAGGAGAGTGGCTGCATGACTTCCTGAATGGTAGAAGTCAGACAGTTGCAGCCAATGGAGAACTATCTAGGGAAACAGAAATATTGAGCGGTGTTCCACAGGGAACTGTTCTGGGGCCACTACTGTTCATAGTGGCCCTTCTGGACATGCCCACGGTCACGCGGAGAGCCACTGTCACTAGCTATGCTGATGACACAAAGATATCTCAGGCAATAAAGAATCCTGATGATATTGTAAGCCTGCAGAATGACCTAAATGCAATATATGAGTGGGCAGAGCAAAATAATATGCAGTTCAATGCAAAAAAATTTCAAGTACTGCGCTACAAGACCACAAGCACCTCCCAACTGGCATACACAGGGCCTGGAGGTACTGCAATCCCAGAACAACAAACAGTTAGAGATCTGGGCATCAACATGTGTAGTGATGCATCATTTCACATGCACATTATCAAGTTGACAGCAAGGTGTAGACAACTGGCGGGGTGGATACTGAGGACTTTCCGTACAAGGGATCAAAAAGTCATGTTGATTCTATGGAAGACATTTGTTCTGAGCCGCCTAGACTATTGCTCTCAGTTGTGGTCACCACACAGTGTTAAGCGGACAGCAGAACTCGAGGCAATTCAGCGGCACTATACAAAAAAGATCGCCACAGTCCAACAGATGAACTACAGGGAGCGACTGAATGAAGAAAGATAGTAAGTGCCTCAGGTCTCTACTCCCTGGAGCGCAGGCGGGAGAGATATGTAATAATATACATATGGAAAATACTGGAAGGACTGGTGCCAAACTTTGGTATCAAGTACTACAGGAATGCCCGCACGGGTCGCCACTGCATGGTGCCAAAGGTACCGTCCACTGCATCTCACATAAGAACGAGATACTGCAGCAGCCTCGGTTTCAGAGGACCTCAGCTCTTCAATGCCCTGCCAAAACATTTGAGAGACATGCAAGACATGGATGCGGAGGTCTTCAAGACAAAACTTGACGCTTTCCTCTCCACGATACTAGACGAACCAATGGCTCGTAATGAGACGCAGCTTAGGGCAGCTGTGTCAAATTCTCTTATACACCAGATGTGCCATCAAAACTCTTGATTGGACCATGTCAGGTGGGGGAGAAGAGCCATGCAAGGAACGTGAAAATCACGGTGGTGCACCAGCATGACCGCAGCCACTTGGCTAAAACACATAAATAAATAAATAAATATATATATATATATATATATATATATATATATATATATATATATATATATATATATATATATATATATATATATATATATATATATATATATATATATATATATATATATATATATATATATATATATATATATATATATATATATATATATATATATATATATATATATATATATATATATATATATATATATATATATATATATATATATATATATATATATATATATATATATATATATATATATATATATATATATATATATATATATATATATATATATATATATATATATATATATATATATATATATATATATATATATATATATATATATATATATATATATATATATATATATATATATATATATATATATATATATATATATATATATATATATATATATATATATATATATATATATATATATATATATATATATATATATATATATATATATATATATATATATATATACCGGATAAAGATTAACATGTGTTCACCGGAAAATTTTGTGTGTCAACTGACTGACACGATTGTACTTCCTGTATTACAATCTGGAAAAATTATTCCTGCAGAAACGACGAGAATGTAAATCATTTGTATAATTTGGTTTTCTATCCAATATTTTCATTGGCACCATCAAATATTTATGATGAAAAATACGTTTTATTTTTATTTATATCACGTTGACCTGGTTGAAGGAATTCTCTACTTTTCTGGTGGGTTCGGTACGAATGGTATTCATCAAGAGGTCGACGGTTGCAGAGAGGAAATTCCAGAAGTCTGCCTTTCATGAGAAAAAAGAAGGAACTTGGTGATGTGGTTGGTGCAAGATCGGTGGGGGAACAATATGAATTTAGAGGGGAAGAGAGACGCGTTAGTCTGGTGGGTCGAAAAGGGGCAGCATGGGATCAACTGGAATGAAGGAATAGAGGCCACTGTGGTAACGAGAGACACATGTCTGGGTTGTATTACTTTGGTGATCAATTTTATGACAACTAGTGATTAGTTCCATACTACGAAACAAAAATCCTGCAATCAGAATTTAGATAATCACAACTATTCAAAGTCACATGGTAAACCTTAGAAAAGTTTTGTTTATGTTTTACCATCCAAATTTACTGATTGAATTTTCGAAACAGGTTTTAAATGTTTTCTTACTTTTTAAAAAATATTTTCTTAAATTCAACTGTCTCCAGATCAATGCTTGACCAGTTGGGTAATATTGGTTTCAAATTTTGGCACAAGGCCAGTAATTTCAGGGGTAAGGGTAAGTCGATTTACATCGACTCTAGTGCTCAACTGGTACTTATTTTATTGACTTCGAAAGGACGAAAGGCAAAGTCGATCTCCGCGGCATTTGAATTCAGAATGTAAAGTCGGAAGAAATGCTGCTAAGCATTTTTGTACGGTGAGCTAATGATTCTGCCAGTTCGCCACCTTGCAGCTAAATAATATTCTTTTCTACTCTAGGAAATTTCCCGAAATTTTGTGGGGAGGGGGTGGGCAGTCGATTAGATGGTCTCCAGTACGCAACTGGTACTTAATTTATCGCCCGATGAACTAACGTTTCTGCCAGCTCGTCGCCTTCCAGCTAAATAATATTACTAAATAATATTCCCAAGCAAACCATTTCTTGGACTACATTATTATGTATGTTAACGCCTCGTTTACTGATGGCTTGATTCAGACGTGAATCCTATACTCAAAATATAATAAGTTGTAGGAAATGCAATTGTATCAATCGATATATATAGCTAAATATAGAAATATATCTGATAGCTTTTTTTTAGAATGTGTACATAGTGAACATTTGTTAAACTCCAATCTTTAAACCGGATATTTGATAAATTGGACAATTTCTAAGTTAAGAGAGAGACAGTTAGTGTTGACTCCCACCACTGTCTTCGAATATCAGTGCTGTTGGGTGTGTATATTCTGGTTGTGATGGGTGCAGGCACGGTCCCTGGAATTTTTCGAAGGGAGGGCACAAGGTCAGAAGGGAATACAATTCGAGGAGAAAATGGCGTAATAACATTATTTAGAAGGGCGCACTTCTTTTCTTGAGTGGGGCACGTGCCTCTCATTTTCTTAAATTCAACTGTTTCCAGATCAATGCTTAACCAGTTGGGTAATATTGGTTTCAAATTTCTTGAGTGGGGCACGTGCCTCTCAGGTGCCACCTTGCGTCCGCTCCTGTGGTGAGTGCAATTCATTCACAAAAGAAAGTAAATTTTAAGCTCAATCAATAATATAACCATTGATCATAACGAGAAGTTAATTTAAGTCTTTTTCTTAATGAAATACAGTGGCAATTGTTCCGAGACACCACTGCGCACCCTACAGCTAGTTGTCTCAGTATGTAATTGGGTGGATGGCGATCTCATGGGAAAATGACTAAAATAGAAACAGAAGGAGAGCGACATTTCGTCATTGAACATTCTGTTTACTATTCGTTCTTTACACTTCTTTCTCATTCATTCAAGCACTTTTTCTCTGATCTTGTGTAAGATGTATATAAAGCGTAGTTGATTTTCCAGTTATCAGATGACAATATCGGACTTGCTGCTTTGCATTTTGGTGAGGTCTCGATTGAAATATTCCAAGCGAAAATGTACTTTATACCAGTAATATTTTTATTTGCCAGGTTGGTCCTTCATTGTTTATTGCTTTTACAAGAATGCGTTAATTTGATTACATTTTGGGATAACAACTTCTTGATGTGTGATGTCTTCTACAGAAGTGTGACACAGTCAGTATCTAGTCAGAGCTTAAGGGGCAAAAGAACTTCACTCTTTGGTTTCGTATAGTATTTTTAAAACTATTTCATGCTCTTTGTGAAGGTTTGATATTTCATAAGTTATGCAAAAACGTATCCTGTAAACACTCTCATACATTTTTGCTCAACACTTTACTGGTGGGCAATGCAGATTTCTTTCAGTCTTCTCTCAGATTTGTCTAGTAGTTCCGTTGTCAGATGAGATACTATTAGACTTTTGAATAGTTTTTGAGGAATCAACACCTGATTCGTAAGATGTAACTTCAGGATATTTTAAGTCACATTTTCTCTATCGTCCATTCCAGTCTCACACTATTGGTGCAAACATGTGAGCTGCAAAAGTATAGCAGGATCTTATATGAGGAAAATCCGGCTTCCATTTTTGCCTATTGCACATTGCCAAGCCTGTATGTCTGTATAGTACCATTGTGTGATATATTTTCATCAATGTAAATATATTTATAATGCTTACATTATTCATTGTTTGGAAAAGGGATATAGAGAATCTGCTTATGTAGCTTTTTCCAGTTTGGAAAGCAATTTTACTGCGTTGAATCTTGAGATACAAATATTTTTATTGGGTAAATTCCATCATTGTATCAATTAAACGTATAGTTAGTAAGTCTCACTTTCTCTTAGTAAATAGCTACTATTGTTATTTAGACCTATGTCAGCTCTGATCTAGCAGACTTATGGTCATAGGTGTTCTAACCATGACCACCCTATTCTTGTCTTGAGCATTGAGTATGTATGTATGTATGTATGTATGTATGTATGCATGTATGTGTGTGCGCGCGCGTATGCATGTATCTATGTATGTACGTGTGTGTGTATGTACGTGTGTGTGTATGTGTGTGCGTGTGTGTGTATATGTGTATGCATTTATATCAGTGTGTAAGTATGTGTATACACATGCATTTCTGTATGTTTATTAACTGAGGTTTGCAGTCTCAAGACTGTAAAGTAGATAAAATGAAAGTTTGTGCAATTCATAAATTGCTTGTAAGTATTAACGATGTTAAAACATTTATGATGAATAACAGAAACTTACCGAAGACGAACGCTCGCACGCACACACGCACACACGCACATACACACACACACACCTCATAAGCTTTTACAAACACATATTTGCATCTATACATACACGATGTGGAGTTTGTGCTAACACAATTCTAATGGTAGTGTGATCTCAGTTAATCAAAGCTTTTTGTTTTCAGTTCGCTATGTGAGACCTTATTTGTATTCAATAAGCAATATGCTCTCCTGAAGGTTTTTCTTTGGACATATTGTCGACAGAATTTTTGTGGGTCATTCCTTACCTTTGTTATAGTTGGTTCTGACCAGTTCCTTCTAAATCACATTCTGTCAATTTAGGTGTATTCAGCGATTCAATACGGCTCGTATACTCGTCTTTAAGGTATATCATTATTCTAATAGATACTTGATTACTGGCGCCCAACCATCTCCAATCAGGATGTCTAAACGAAATCGGCTCCATTATTCGTTCGTGTGCGAATTTATTTGCAACGTCATTTCCCATAACTGTGTTTGGTAGCCAGAATCTTCTCGCTGAGGTTCGTCAGCTCGGAATTCACCGTTCAACATGGCATTCCCAGCCCATATCTCGTTTATTTGCTTTCAACAATGCAACCCTCCACGGAATTCTCAATAACATATCCAAGATTAATATGGACTGCGTGTACGAGACAGAGAAGGTGCTTGGGTTTACAATGGCTCCTTTCCTACCTTGACTGCAGCTAAGCAATATGATTGATTAATATCAAATGTATTTTCACCAGAAGGAAGGGGCAGTCACTCATCGACCAACACCATTACGCCACCTATCTTCGGACTGTCCCGCAACGAAACAGTGGTATCGGTATCTGGTTCAACACGGTTCTCTCTTTGCCGACCGTTACTCTTCTCGAGGATGAGTGCACACTCATCGTAATTGTCTTGCACTTCGGTTTTCGCGAGTGTGTACTACATAAATACCAGACGGGAACTACTGTCGACAAGTTTGAACTACACCCGCTCGTTTGTCGTGCATGGCAAGACGGTTCCTTTGCCACGTCACACTGAACGATATTGTAACAAGAGACCATAATATTGCTGGTTTCCAGTTACAGCTGGAATATGTTGGCCTCAACCACGGTGACAGTTATCATTTCCATCTATAACGGGAAACGGAACAATACTTTTTTTCATCTACGAGTGGGGGAGTCATTTATATGACACACCAAATGTTATAACAATTTCTCCGATACTACCCCTGTCACTTCGGCTATTTCGATGACTGAGTACGAGTCATTGACGTCGCCATTCGCTATTGAGATCTCCAGCATCCTCGGTATACTGAGATCTATCAAATTGGGAATTAAGGATCGTACTTGAGGAAAGAATCCAGTGGGCTGATGCAAGAGATATTGCAGACTGTTATTCTTGGCAACACTTTTGTTATACTAACCGCGGAGGCGCAGATGAAACAAATCATTTTTTTAAAAAGTAGGAATTGTTTATTTCAATAACTCGAAGATTCATTAAAAATCAATCGGTAAGTAATTTTTCCACTTTGTATTAAAAGGTAAAAATATTCTTATAGGGCCCAATCCAATCTCTATAATCAACTAAATATTATATATTTAGTTGATTATATTACTCTCGATTCCTTCTTCCATTATGGTCATAGGTGTTCTAACCATGACCACCCTATTCTTGTCTTGAGCATTGAGTATGTATGTATGTATGTATGTATGTATGTATGTATGTATGTATGTATGTATGTATGTCTGTATGTATGCATGTATGTGTGTGCGCGCGCGTATGCATGTATCTATGTATGTACGTGTGTGTGTATGTACGTGTGTGTGTATGTGTGTGCGCATTGTATCATAATATGATACCTGGCGTATCGTAGGATAATGGGAGAATGGCAAAAAATTAATGGTGAGGGCTGTGCGACAGCTTTGATAGAACGGTTGCATGTTCGTTTTCGTGGCGAGAAGTTGAACGTTTAAATTATTATTGTTCTTTAGTTCTTATTTACCTCATTTTGGAAAACAATGATAATTTAAAACAGTAGATATTAAAATATGATGCATTCTCCAATCAATCCTAGATTAATAATATTAACATTACATACATACATACATACATACATACATACATACATTGATACACACACACACACACACACACACACACACACACACACACACATATAATGTTAATGTTACAGAAAACGTAATTGGTATTTATGCATTATATAAGTTACACATGTTTCATAAAAGTGACAAACCCCAATTAAGTGAGCATAAAACTCAGTTACGTGAACAAATGCCGCCAACTCCATCATTGCTGAGCAACGTCAATGAACGGAGCCGGGGGCATTTGGTTGCGAAACTGATTTTTATACTCAAGTAATCGGTGTTAGCCGGTCTTTTGAAACACACGTTCATTATTTAACGCGTGAATATCGATTGTGTTCGTTTTTTATGTACGACGCGCGGACTCCGCCATACTGACCTATCTGGATTTATGAAGATTGTCCAACCGCGTTAGAGACAGGAATTGAGTGTGGAACCGATCTACCGCGCCCATACCTTTTGGTAAAATGTCGTTTCTTTTGGCGCACCTTTTAAACCTTTTAAATGACGCATGCACACAGACACACACACGCGCGCGCGTATGTACGTTGCTTAATTTCGAATGAAGGAGAAGAGAATGCTCAATATATGTTGTAGAGGACACCGTATGGTGGACGCTGCATTGTGGAAGACGCACCCTGATTTTGGAAATATAATTCTAGGAAAAGAAATTACACTTACAAAAGCCTTATTCAGGCACAGATTAAATTAATGTTACTGACGGGCAAAACAGCTGAGTTCTTGCGCCCAAGTTGAGCGAAATCAGCAGACAACGGTCACGTACAAAGTGGTTCACTCCTGGTTATCATTTGTAGCACACAACACAATGCTCTTCGCTTTAACCGTTCTGCGATTTTTTAGGTGATAGATCATGGTGATCGTACCACACACGTCACTGCTGCCCACTTATTAGCTACGGGCGTCTGATAACGACAGCTACCAACCATTCTCTGTTTGTTTTCTTCCAAACATTTTGTTTCCAAAAATTGTCATCTTCATAGCAGGGGCGTATACTCTGGGTGTGCTAGGTGTGCGCTGCACTCCCTTCTTACTCATTAATTTAACTACACATCATAATGGAAAACTTTTGTTACACCCGCTACTTGCCATTTTCTGGCAGGTGTCCTGAAATAACACTGCACACCTCAGCGCATTGTATCATAATATGATACCTGGCGTATCGTAGGATAATGGGAGAATGGCAAAAAATTAATGGTGAGGGCTGTGCGACAGCTTTGATAGAACGGTTGCATGTTCGTTTTCGTGGCGAGAAGTTGAACGTTTAAATTAATTTAAAATTCTTAAACTAAAACTATTCTTTTTTACAATGATTTGTTTCTTACAATATCATCATATAACTTTGATCTTAATTTGTTTTCAAAACTAATAATAAAGCGGTTCATTGTGAGATGAGGTTATCGAACATTTTACGTCTCAGAGAAGAATAGAACTTACATATAAGTAATTTAAATTAGTAAAATTATATGGTTTCTTATTTTTCAGTGTGTGCACATAAGAAAATTATGGCTTATTTTAGAATGCTTACAATTCATTGGGTATTATTAATTCAGTTTACTTTAGTGCCATATGTCTATACCCCAATTGAATTAAGTTTACATTATTAACATATTGGACACCGCATTTTGAATAGAAATACAGTTTGTATGCCTAATTTGAGCAATACTAATGTTAGTCATAGTGTGGTCAGTGTGGAAGCATTCCCATTGACAAAAACCATCATACGCCACTGCCTCATAGTCACTGTATATCCCAGATATCTTTGGTCTAATATTCATGTTTTTAAGTTTTCTTCTAAACATGGTCATTTTGCCAGTACTGTATGAAGAGTAGGCGTCTGTTTATTCGTTTTATTATCCAAGGTTCTGTGCATAGAGATCGTCTTAACTATTTTCAAACCTCACCCAACCCCTCCACACATAAACTCACATACACACATGTACAAATTACAGACAACTGCTTCAAAGCCTTCAGCTTCAACGACCAGATTATAAATTCATATTTACAAAGATAATAATTGGTGCACTTAGTTTTGTTGGTAAATGCCAAAGTAAGGTTTCAGAAAAAGAAATGAAACAGCTAACAAACATGTTACAAACACAATCTGAGAGCGGAGATGATTGTCTCCTGCTAGCGATGTAAACGGGAGTGCTTACACCACAAAATCATATGAGAGGTTCTCTCACGGTAACTGTTACAGTATTCTGTCTGCTAGCACAACATCCACTTTTAAGTTGTGTTAAATATTACTTTTTGGTATTAATACTGCTTCTGATGCTCTAGTTTTTGATTTTGTTATTTACATGTCAGCAATGGAGCTTTGTACCTATGTTAAAATCCAGCTCCTTCCGTGCAGGAAAACTTCAAATAAATTAAAAACAGAAGGGAACATACATATGTAGATACTAGTTTAAAAGCCTCCCGATACGGCAGCTTTTAAGCTACTATGGAACTTTTAAGCAACTAACTCCGAATGGGAAGACCTGCAAACAGATCTCTGACTTGTTTTGGAGAATTTGTTGCAATTGCTTCCTCCAGAGTCATATCCCAATGATAATCATATTCGTCGCAAAAAAATCATGTAAAAAAATCGCAGAAAACAATCGCAGTAATGAAAACATAGGAATCCATAATTTCAGGATTGCAGGTCCGGATTCAGCCTGAAATGTTTTTAATTTACTCAGAGTCAGCCTGATTCCAAAATGGTATGATATGTTGGGCTACAACCTCTAGGAGTAAAATTGAAAAGTGTTACACACTGACACTCACATTTATTATATTATATTATATTATATTATATTATATTATATTATATTATATTATATTATATTATATTATATTATATTATATTATATTATATTATATCATGTCAAGGCGGTGAGCTGACAGAATCGTTGGCACGCCGAGCGAAATGCTTAGCGGTATTTCGTCCGCTGTTAGGTTTTGAGTTCGTATTCCGCCGAGGTCAACTTAGTCTTTCATCCTTTCGGGGGTCGATGAAATTAGTACCAGTTACGTACTGGTATCGATGTAATCGACTTAATCCTTTCCCCCAAAATTTGAGGCCCTGTGCTCCCAGTAGAAAGGATTTATAATATTAGATATGTTTACTTTCAATTAAAGTGCATTATATATATATATATGTGTGTGTGTGTGTGTGTGTGTGTGTGTGTGTGTATTAAAGAAAGCAAAAAATAAAACAAAAATAATAGTGTTCAGTAATTGGTTTAGTGCGCTGACCACAGGAATTTCTGTCCAAGAAAGTTGTACATCTCCCTCTTTCTCTCATATACCCACTCTTTCTTTCTCTTATTATTACTCCCATTGTCACCATCAACACTACCAATTTAAATAAAACATCAACAACTTTCCCTAAATTTCTTTGTCTCTCTCTCTCTCTCTCTTTTCGCCACCGCCCTCACCGTCTCTATGCTTACTATTACGAGGAAGTGTCATTGAATAGTGAGAGAGGGGGTTAAAGTATGACACACTGACACACAGAAATTAGTTTTCGCATTTATTATATTAGATGGACATACATACACACACACACACACACACACACACACACACACACACACACGCACTCTCTCTCTCTCTCTCTCTCACACACACACACACACATACATGCACGAAACAGATGAATCAAAAGAATTTTGAGGAAATATAAAATAAAAACAGCAACCAAATTATAACATAGCCGTCATGCTATTGTTTTGAGGACCACAAAATAAAACAATGTTCTATTATAGAAATCAAGCGTCCACTTGACGGCGGCATTACTGTGGTTAGAAAACTACATGGGGGAAGCAAAATGCATGGACGACAGTAAATGAGAAATAGGAAAATCCAAGATCTAGGAAATACTTTCAGCTTGAACACAATTCAAACACACACACACACACACACACACACACACACACACACACACGTATTTTATTTTATTCTATTTTTACTTGTCATTAGACTGTGGCCATGCTGGAGCACCGGCTTGAATTTTCAGTCGAACAAATTCGTAAAGCTTGGTACTTACTCTATTGGTCTTTTTTTTTGCCGAACCGCTAACCTCCGGGGACATAAACACACCGGCACCGGTTGTCAAGCAGCGGTGCCGGTGGGAAAAACAGACACATACACACACACGCACACACACACACGCACACACATACACACACACACACACACACACAAACACACACGCACACACACACACATGCGATGGGTTTCTTTCAGTTTCCGTCTACCAAATCCACTCACAGTATTTTAATCGACTCGAGGCTATAGTAGAAGACACTTTGCCCAATGTGCCACGCAGTGGAACTGAACCCCAAACCATGTGATTGGGAAGCAAGCTTCTTACCACACACACACACACACACACACACACACACACACACACACACACACACACATAGATACGCACATTTACCAAGGGTGCTGAAAAGTTCCTGGCTTTAAGGATATCGCAAAAGGCCTGATTGGAAGCCAAACCTCCCGAGTTCTTTTACGGGGCTTACAAAAAGTGAAGGGCCGCTGCAAGAAATGTGTGAATCTGAGAGAGTAATATGTTGAATAAAATCATAATTAACTGATCCTCCTGTATTTTCTTTTTCCCAAAGCCAGGAGCTTTTCAGCACCTCTTCGTATACAAATATGCACATGTATGTACATATAAATCACTTATAAAATTTTGCCTGCATAACTTTAGTTGTATATTTGTGATTAATGGAGCACAGCGTAACTGCCTCAGCAATAAATTTGAGAAGCGAGGCGTGACAAAATTGAAAAGTCACGATAAATTCAAACATTTTAATTACAAGCCATTAATAGAACTGCATGTTACTGGCACTCCGTCGGTTACGAGGACGAGCGTTCCAGTTGATTCGATCAATGGAACAGCTTGCTTGTGAAATAAATGTGCAAGTGGCTGAGTTCTCCGCAGACATGCATACTCTTAACG
>NC_142928.1:147158220-147190720 GCF_046866305.1 Octopus bimaculoides
CATATGAAAAAGAAAAACCCAATCCAAATAAAAAGCTTAAACGAGAACAGAGCCATATCTTCTGAGCCTAGGACATTAACCTCCCCCGCCCCAGGACAATTACCCCCGAGGACAACAGATGATGATTTAAAACTTCTTAATATATTGGAGAGGGGGTGTAATTAACCAAGGGGAAAAATTGTCCTGGGGGTAGTTGTCCTGATACAATATCTTCTACAAAGCATGGTCAACCTAGCATTTCGTTCATACAGGATCGAAACAAGGTATATTTGTAACATTGTTAGTTGGACGGGACAGGTTGTGTTATCTGTAAAGGCGCCTCATGTTCTGACGACAATGCTTGCGATGACACTGGTAGCCAGTTGTATCGGCCCTTGTTCTTTGCCTGGACAACGCCAGTGACGTAAAGGAAGGTAGCTTCTATGCAAGAGTAACATGCATGGAAGGTAACTTCCATGCATGAGTAACGTTGTCTTGGCATGATCGCCGGAGGGGAATTTTTCCAGGCGTTGGTCCATAGCCTCACGAGATATATATATATCGTCGAGTAGTAATATTACTGGTTGTGGCAAATGCCTGGTCAAAATGTTACCGACGGTTTCGCGCCAACTGTTCCATTTGGCAATATTTACGATCCTTCAGCAATGCTGACCGGGTGCTCATGGCTTATGTGCCATAAGCAATAATACATTGCGCAATAATGTTAGAATATATCCGCTCTACTCCTCTTTGAGAGTGCGCTATTTTTCTGACTCATGGACAACTCAATGATTTGATATGTGTGTGTTTGTGTGTGTGTGCGTGTGTGCGTGTGTGTGTAAGATTAAGTATGAATAGAAGGTATGTATATAATATGTGCAGTATTTGGTGTGTTTGCCCTTTCTTTGATTTGAAATATGTAACGCGATTATAGTTCATAAATTCATACAATAATGCTAAAAAATTAATTGAAAATATATAAAAACAAAAGTTTATAAAACAATAGATACATCCGTTAAACTCGCCTAAAAAAAAATATTCACGACCATCTGTTGTTTCGTGAAATATCTGTGACAAATGAAGGCTATATTTTAAATCACTGCGGAGAAACGTTCATTGACATGTTTTTCGATACTCACACTTTTTCTAATCTGTTTGTCACCAGCAAAATGTAGGGTAAGTGTAAATATTTCTTGAAGTGTGAGAGAAAGGAAAAGGATTTGATCTCGCTTCTGATATATCTCAATTTAATCAGCGGCGTAACTACGAGTGGGTGCTGAAAAGTTCCTGGCTTTGGGTAGAAGAAAATACGGGAGGATCAGTTAATTATGATTTTATCCAACATATTCTCCTCTCAGATTCATACACGTATTGCAGCGGCCCTTCAGTTTTTCTAAGCCCTGTAAAAGAACTCGGAATGTTGGACCTCCAACTAGCCCTTTCACAATGCCCTTAAATCCAGGAACTTTTTCAGTACGCCAATCTTTGAGTTTGCTGCCCACATCCGGTTCCACTTAAAAACTTCAACATATCGCACATGACCCCTTCTTAAAATGCCGTCCCCTATAAAAGGTAACCCTAGCTTAGGCTACTCAATTTAATGCTACATTTCGATTGTAAGAACTTTTAATTTTAGTCAACGTCCAAAGCATTCTTGGTTTATCGTATTTATCGTCAGCATATCACAAACTCTAAGCACCTCTTCTCGTACTTTTTGCATAAAGAATATTTGGCAATTTTCTACAAGTTTCGTTTTGCAAATTTCATAGAAAAATGACCGTTCATTTTCTATTAGTCAACGCACAAACACCTCCCAAAACTCAGGACTTGGCTATTCAAATCTTCAGTTAACCCTCTTTATCAGGGATCATAAATCTCTTTTTGAAATGGTTTACTTTTTATAACATTTAGCCATGGCCTACATATATACCTTATATGAAAATATACCTGCTTATCTTGCCAAGCAATGCTTACGTTTGTGATACAGACTGCTATCAACAGACTGTTATCAACTGCTCAATTATATTCGAGGATTAAAAAAAAAAAATTGAGGTCCACAGACAACACCTCAGTGGTCCACTTGTTGCCGATCCCTGTTCTTTAAAATGCAAAGTTGCTGTTTTTGTTGTTTACCTACAGGTTAAAGAATTTTTAGCCATGGACAATCCGTTTTTTCCGATGTGCAAGGAATCCAGAATCATATTGTCTAATAGGCCTTTCCTAAAACGGTGGTGGTATGGGTGATTTGAAGGATATTTAGCTGCTGCTTACCTGATCGATTTACCACGTAGAAGCTCCCTCTTTGGCGCATATAGTGCTAAGTTGTTGAATATTGTGCTCATATAGTAAGAAAGCTCCGATCCACTTGTGTAGCTAGAGGGGCGGAGAGGGCGGTCTGTCCTGGGTGGCACTTCTATGGAGGAGGCACCACTTTTGGGTCGGCTGTAGGCAATATTTAATTTTTTGTTGGGGCTCAGGGGCGGCAAAATGAAGGGCCGTCCCCGGGCGGCACACACTCAAACTACACTAGTGCTCCAAGCCGCTTAGTAAGACACCAAATATAGTGGCGTATATAACGGGAGCAAGAGGGGCGACCGCTCCCATCCAAACACGTTTATCAAAATCAGCACCTTTTAAACACAAAATTAAAATCAGTGAGTTAATTGTTTGGTATGTGTTATAATGCCCTTTTTTGTGTGTGTGTTCGCTACCCCTAACTTTAGAACCTGGCTATGTCCCTAATCGAATGTCAAGATCCATAAATGAGCCTAGTACTGCAGCAATAGTTAAGGAGATAAACTGTAGCGAAACCTAACCTCACAGACCACAACCAAATTTACCAGTTTCGCAAAAGTTTTTTTTTTTTACTTTCCCGAGAGACTGGGTAGAGATGGGTGGTAAGGGACAAAATTTTACTTTTGCATTAGCACTCGCTTTTATTTTAGATAAAATCAAGAATTTCAAACGTCCCTACAAATTCTTCAAGGAGATTGTATTATGTATGATTCAATGTGATTGTATTACGCATGGTTCAATGTGGCTTTCACACACACACACACACACACATGCACACACACGCACGCACACACATGCACACAGGCACACACATCCTACTCACGTGTCTTAGAATGAATTCATTAAATTTAATATTTAAAGTTTTTTTTGTACTTACACACACATACAAAGGCATATATGCATCTATCTATCTGTCTGTCTGTCTGTCTGTCTGTCTGTCTGTCTGTCTGTCTGTCTGTCTGTCTGTCTGTCTGTCTGTCTGTCTCTCCCTCTCTCTCTTTATATATATACATATGTATATATGTATACACACACATGCATATATGTATTTGTGTTTATATACATACACACATATATATATATACATATGTGTGTGTGTGTGTGTGTATAAATGGAATTCTAACTCACAGGTTATATGTCACGCACTTAAACAGGCACTTCATAAACGCACACGAGCGTGTGTGTGTGTGTGTGTGTGTGTGTGTGTGTGTGTGTGTGTGTGTGTGTGTGTGTGTCTAAAACATCAGACAGTCGCATATTTTTCTCGTCTCCTAAACACAGTAGTTATTGGGCATGTAGTCTATGATAGAAAACATTTGTCCGAGGTGTGGCACACTGTGAACGAACCCGTACCCGGAACCAACTGGTTGCCAACACAATTTGTAAACAACCAAGTAGGAACCTACTTCACCGCTTATTTTACCTATTACACTACAATTGTTAGTTTATTTACTGCTGCGGTGCCTGCTCACGAACATTCAACTTCAACATTGACCAATCAACGCAGGCTAAGTATTTCTATACTTCCGGGTTGAACACAGTCACTATTATTGTAGTTTTTTTACTTTTCTTTTCTTTTCTTTTCTTTGCTTTTTCTTTCTTTATTTACTTTTTTTTTTGTGTGTCAAACTATCGATTTCTTGTTAAGGAGAAAGACACGCATATATTGACGGGTGGGAATGTTAATGCTTTTTCTTTACGTCTTTCTGTTGCAGTAGAAATAAAATCATTGAATGTCATCTGTAAATCGAAATCGACTTCATAATTCGATTTACCCAACAGCTTGTCCTGTCACCGGCGTTTGCTCCTGTTTTATGAATATTATTAATATATAATGAATTCTGTAAAAATCGATAGCGATTGTCTTTCCATGAGTGTATAAATAGTGTGTGTGTGTGCGTGTGTGTGTGTGTGTGAGTGTGTGTGTGAGTGAGTATGCGAATGCATGTATAAGTGCGTGTAAGTATGTGTGAAAATGTGGTTTGCATCGTGTGTATGTGTGTGTGCGTGCATGTGTTGTGTTGTGTGTGTGAGTGAGTGCGCGCGCGCGCGAGTGTGAGTGCATGTGTGTGTGAGTGCGCGCGCGTGTGTAAGCGTGCATGTGTGCATGCATGTGTGTTTGCGCGTGCACACATTTTGTAGTGTCCACTAGACATTAGAACAAAGCAGCTAGCAAAAGCAGGCAGTGCCGGTTGAATTGTCTGCTAACACGTATAGCTGTGAGGTTCATCACGAACTTAGTGGCATTATGCTAAGCGTTTGGTTTATTTCATAAACTTGTTCTAGTCCGAGAGTGTTCTTCCATACATTCGTCACCAATTCTTTGGGCTAAACCATTTGATCTCACCAAGCCCAGTGGTGATCTCCGCCCTATCGCAGTTAGTTGTACTCTGCGACGGCTCACAGCAAAAGTGTGTCTGTTCTCAGTTTCTTACTACTTGTCCGCTAGAAGTAGGTACTAAGCTAGGTTGTGAGGCTACTACTAGAGCTTTCAACAACTTGCCCTCTGAGTCCCTAAAGGTCATCTTCAAATTCAACCCCAGGAATGCCTTCAATTCCATCAGTCGGGACGTCATCATCCGTACAGTAAGGGAGAATGCCCCATAGCTCTATCACTTCGCTTGGCAAGCTTATCGGGAGCCCCCCTACCTCTCCTTTGGTGACCACCTCATCCCATCTGAACACGGTGACCCACTTGGACCTGCTCTATTTGCACTGGGTATTGATGATGCTGCTAAAATGGGAGCTGACCTAGACTTGAAAGTTTTGTATATTGATGATGCTTGTTTGGGGAAGGGCCCTCCTGAGAAGGTCCTTGCAACTGCAAGGACGATAATTGAGGAACTTGGTAGTAGGGGCTTTAGCGTTAATAGTTCCAAATGTGAATTCTGGCTCCTCAACCATCCAACTTCACATCATCAGACTGTGACCAATTTTGACAGGTCTTCATTCATTGGACAATCACGTTTATTCAGTAATATTTGTTCAATTCCCAGAACAGTTGAAGCCATTCAGCATCATTTGCACTGTTCGATATGGAGGCAAAAACTCGCCAACACACTACAGGCTCCGTCTCTCAAGCGTACTGTTTCCTCTCTCCATCTAATTTATCGCTGGTATAACGGCATCTCTGTCTCTGAATTTGTTTGTTAAATAACGTCTCCACCCAGGCCTATCCAACGTGGATGTCTCTTATTTTTTCGTTACTTCTACTGTGTTTTAGCTGGACTTGTTCTTTCTCAGGTTGTCAACACCGGAATTTCCTCAGTGACCGCGTTTTTGAAGAGCCTGCGAATGACATAGGCTCTACCACACCTCCTCTTACGCCACAAAAAATTACCTTCTCTCGTCGTTATTTTGCGTATTGGCAATCAAATTTCTGGGAAAGTTGAGCGTTCCGAGGGGATCTCACTTATGCTGGTGTAAAGGAGTTTGCTGTTTTCTGTTTATACAGATGACATAGTGATCATGGTGTTTGAAATAAAGGTAGTGCACACCAAGCTATCTGAACACAAGCAGACCACAGAAGAAATTGGAGAATCTTTGTCTAAGCTTACCAATGCATGTTTCTTGTTGGATCGATAGGCCGTTTAAGTTGCTTGGGTGTCTGGTTTGGTCGGTACTACTTGCATGATGGTGAAGAACGCGGGTGAGGTAATGAAAAGAATAGAGAATCAATGAATCTCAAACGAGGCTGAGCGAAGGGACCTACATACAAATCTTTCGTTCCTCTTCTGTCAGAACTTCGTTCACACCTTACCCTTTCCTTCTAGTTGTGTTTCATCATCACTACGATCCGCGGAATTTGAACTCAGAATGTAATGGGTCGGAAAAATCGACTAGTCCCCTCCCTCTAAATTTCAGGCCTTGTGCCTACAGTAGAAAGGATTATTATCATTATTATTATTATTATTATTATTTTTATTATTATTATTATTATTATTATTATTATTATTATTATTATTATCATTATTATTATTATTATTATTATTATTATTATTATTATTATTATTATTATTATTATTATTATTATTATTATTATTATTATTATTATCATTATTATTATTATTCGACTTGACTCAGGATTGGTCTTATTCCTGGTAGAATATATGTGGGTAGCGGGTTACTACCTGTAACCTTAGATATCTACAAGGTTTCTATAATCTTTCAAGTGCTTAAAGCCTTGTATTATACTGTAAATAATCTAGTAGGCTTTCTTTTTCTATCTGTACACACTCTTCCACAGCAATTAAGTCTCTTCCACCCTGGTCTCACTTTAAGTACAGCTGGTTGATATCAGCTTTCGGATGATGGGTTCCATATAGAGTCAACATCTTTCTAATTTTTCTGTCAAGTTTCTGTACCTCGTCTTGGTCCAGTCTACAATTCCAGCTCCATATCTGATGACAGGCACTACTCTTGAATTTATCGCTTCATTAACATTTTGAATTAAACTTTAACTGTAATATTTTTATCACTCTCCTTTTATACTCCATACTTGTAATTTGCTTTATCTCTTTATGTTTTGTTTCATCTGCCTTCAACATTCCTAAATACTTATACCAGTGTCTTTTCTCAACTGCATTCATTTTTTGCCCATTTGGCATTTATATTCTCTGGCTTCCTTCAAATCTTCCTCGTTTCATTATCAATATAGCACACTTTTCAATCCCGAATTCCATATCTACATCATTTGAGAAAATGCAAACAGTATGTAAAAGACTTTCTGGCTGATTCTCAGTTTTCCCTGAAAGCTTTATATCATCTGGCCATATACTTTTCCGAAATCATAAGCTATTTTGACTTACCCTCATATCAAACTGAGATGTATCATAGTCAATAGAAATAATAATGGAGATAAACTATTACCTTGAAATATGCCACATCTGATGTTCATTTTCCAAACTCTTTGTTTTTCTCCAATCAATTCAGTATTCCAATGTTTCATATTTTCATAGACTAGTTTCTCCCTATTTTCTGCCACTCCAAACATGCTCATTGTTTTGCTTATCCAACTGTGCGGTACCATGTCATATGCCTTTCTGTAAACCAACCATGGTACATTCGATCTACATCTGCAATTTCTAATTATGATTTTTATCAACGAACAACTAGTCATTAGTTCCTTTACTTTGCCTCTTGCATCCATTCTGTTCCACTGGGAATAAAGTGTTACTTTGCAGATGATGATATAACGTTCATATAACTTTTCCTCCAAAACACCAATCATAAGCTTCCACATAAGTGGTAAATAGGTTATAGGTCGAAGATTTCACACCAACATTCGCCCATTTGTTATCCCGGTAAGATCGTATCGCCGTTACAGGCACTTATCAAGGTGTGCAACGATCCTTTCATGCAACTGTATAAAATTCTTCTTCTTCTTCTTCTTCTTCTTCTTCTTCTTCTTCTTCTTCTTCTTCTTCTTCTTCTTCTTCTTCTTCTTCTTCTTCCAACATTCGCCCATTTGTTATCCCGGTAAGATCGTATCGCCGTTACAGGCACTTATCAAGGTGTGCAACGATCCTTTCATGCAACTGTATAAAATTCTTCTTCTTCTTCTTCTTCTTCTTCTTCTTCTTCTTCTTCTTCTTCTTCTTCTTCTTCTTCTTCTTCTTCTTCTTCTTCTTCTTCTTCTCCTCCTTCTTCTTATTGTTATTATCATCATCATCATCATTATTATTATTACTATTATTATTACTATTATTATTATTATTATTATTATTATTATTATTATTATTATTATTGAGTGAGAGAGTAGTTCATGCCATCAAAGTGACACTGGGGTAAAATATACGAAGCCCAATATACCCATCATGACTACCCGTCTGATAAGGGTACACCAGGCACATGCATCACAACCATATGTGCGCGTCATGGTGATCTCATATCAAGATAAACAGCCCATGACCACGCAGGTGGGGCCCAGTTAGAATTTTCTTCCGGTCCAGTAGCCCATCCCGCTCAAAAGGTCCATGAATAAGGTTTGTTTAAGGATGTTGAGCAAAACACCTGTTTCCAGAGGTGAATTATTCAAACCCCAAAGAATTCCTCTCAACACATGGCTATGATGCTCCCCCACTACTTCTGCTCATGATCAGAGATGCACATATCATTAGCCATCAAGGGACATGCTCAACTGATTAGGGTCAAACAACTGACAAGCAAATCTATGGTATTGAGCAGAATATTTGCTGTAGCCCATCTTTTTATACCAAGACAAAACAATGTACATGATAACACTTCCAATCAATTAAGATCAGAAGCCATGAGAGCCACTGCCTGGTACTGCATCCGGGCATTTATTATTATTATTGTTGGTGTTGTTGTTGTTGTTATATTGACGATGATGACGGCAATTTCTAACTTTGTGTGAAGGGCGTAATCGGTTAAATCGATCGTGCTAATTGACATACTTTTTTGTTCCAGGAGAGTAAGAGGCGAAGTCGACTCTGGTGCAACTTGATCTCAGAACGTAAGAGACGTACTCAAAGTTTGTGCTGGTTTTGCCATCTCTTGCTCTAGTCATTGTTTTTTTTTTTTAATATGTAAACAAGGCTCCCAGCACTGCATACTACCTCAACAGCGGCCCATTAGAGGCACTACTCTCTCTTTTCATCTTTTCTTTATCTCATTTCCAAATTATTCTTCCCCGTAACTATAACTTCCTGGAACTCCTTCCACAAGCATATTTTTCTCTATGGACTACGATCTTCAAATACCCAAGCTGAACGCCAACCACATAGATCTCTCCAGTGTGGAGTAGTTTGCAAAGCTTTCCAGAGCTGAGAGATTTATATGGGTTATTGTTCTTCTAAATACTAAAAGAGCGTATATAAAACTATCCGTATTTCCTAAAATAGTCAGAATTCACCGAATTACATTTCGATATCCTGCTATTTATTATACCTAGCTTATTGCAGTGCAAACGACCTCGAAGCACTTTTCTTCATTGTAAGCGACGTCGAAGATTCTTTTCAAGAAAGAATGTAATTCGGTTCCGTCTGTTGTGCCAATAAATCCTCATCAAGCTTCCAGTGATTGGATTTTTTATGTTCTTTTGTGTCTAAAAGTTTTCATGAGACATGCTTTCAGGGTTCTCATTACATGTGATACAATCTCTACGTGATAACAAAATCTGCTAAAAGAAAGAAAGAAAAAGGTGGTAGAGAGAAAGAAACCAAATCCACTTTGCCGTATTTAAAAAAGAAAGGATACTGTAGTTCTTGCGAAGGGCATATTAAATAACGTAGCCCGGATGCTTATGGATAGAATGTTTTTGGCCACCGTTCTTCTCAATCACAGTTGACCTGAGACTAAACAGCAGCTGCAAAGACAATTGCTACAGCTGCTGCTGCTACTACTACTACTACAGCTGCTGCTACTGCTACTACTACTACTACTACTACTACTACTACTACTACTACTACTACTACTACTACTACTACAGTCTAAATACTCTGCACCAAAGAGCTGTTTTTTTTAGAGAGAGAAATAGATCCCAAAATAAACTGTGCTGCAAAAGAAAATATAGTTTTGTTTATTAAACTTTTCGATAAAAACAGTTGTGATTTTAAAAATAAAATAAACTTTTCTTCATACGATATTATGTATTCAAATCGTTCATCTATGGAAGAACACAGAAAATACCTATAAAGCTGCCATATAGAACTCATAATGTTTTCATGTTGTGTTACACTACAGGACCGGAATATCGAGTGAACTCAGTACAGTTGATGCTCCTGATTATTTTGAAGTATTATTGACACACAAACTGTTGGCTTTCGGCGAATCAAGTCGATCATCCGGTTACGAATTTTGTTTTTAATAAGTTAGTCAATACAAACGTGGGAATACGCACGTCCTTTGTAGACCCACCCAAACTGCTTGATGTTACTGAATCTCAGTTTGAACATCTGCAGGGAAATATCTGTTGCAAACAAACTTGGTCTGAGGTTGAACCAGAAGATATGGACCGAATGCCTGTTGGTGTTAAACTGGACAACGTGTTACGTCAACCGACCAATTTGGGACTACCGTTATCTTGTAGCCATAGATTTTAAGCTAACTTTCCTTACGCAGCTAATTACCGATTTAAAACACACGTTTCGGTGGCATGGGAGTAACCAGAAATTGCACCGATTAGTGAGAATGGAGTGGGGACTCAATGATTAAAATGATCTCGTTGTAAATCGACTAATTTGCGATAAACGCAAAAAATAAAAACGTTAGATAATTTTGCGGGGGATTTCGTTCGAATCTATCGTACCCTACCCCTACACATTCCTGACCATGGGAGTGGGTAGCAAATTAACAGAAACACTAGATTGTTGGATTTAGTTTTATCCTCTTAAAATCTCAGTTTACTTCAGAGGTAGGGCTCTATTATTGATTTAATAAAAGGATCTCGTCTTTCAAGAGTTTATATTTGAATATTTTCTTTGAATTGTCAGTCTGCAGTTATATATGGCAGAGAGAACATAAATTCCATTTTCGTTTACATTTCTGTAGGACAGTAGCTTAGCTAACGGTGGGAATGGGACGATGCTTTTATGAGGTCTGCTGCATAAACCTATTTAGGCTGTATTCCCTACAGGCCATTAATATTTATGTACCAGTTTTCAGGAATATGTTTAATATGTAAAATTGGTAAATGTTACACGCTATATTTAGTGGCTACTTAAACCATGAGTTAATGGGTTGGATGGGTGCTGATGAAGGAACAAAAACTCCTGAAATATGGCATATATTTCATAACCCGTTTTTCATCTTCGATTTCGATTTCATTGTTGTCTACATTGCGTGTACTCGGATACGAAACATCGTAACACAATCAGTGTTGGCTATGATTTCTATAGAAAATCTATAGAAATAACCTTAACAAGTAACTTAAAGGTTGGCACGTACTTTAGCTATACCACAACAGCAGGGTTCGAAAAGAAGGGATTCCAAAAACACCAAATTTGAGCCCGTATCATATCTACTGTCGAGTGAAAATTAAGTAATGGTGTTCAACGACTTTCTCTTCAGCCGACGAGGAAATAAATTAGCACAGTATATATATATATATATATATATATATATATATATATATATATATATATATATATATATATTCAACGACTTTCTCTTCAGCCGACGAGGAAATAAATTAGCACAGTATATATATATATATATATATATATATATATATATATATATATATATATATACTGTGCTAATTTATTTCCTCGTCGGCTGAAGAGAAAGTCGTTGAATATATATATATATATATATATATATATATATATATATATATATATATATATATATATATATATATATATATATATATATATATATATATATATATATATATACTGTGCTAATTTATTTCCTCGTCGGCTGAAGAGAAAGTCGTTGAATATATATATATATATATATATATATATATATATATATATTAAAAAAAGAACTCCTTTATAGCCAGGACGATCTTTTCAGTAAAGGAGGTCAAAATCTGTTTCACTTAAACACCAAGTAGGATCCGATGATATATTGGAAAAGGTTGGGCCGAACGTATTGCGGTAATTTTCCGGCTTCTTACGTTCTGAGTTCAAGTTCTCACATGGTCTACTTGGAGGACAGACTTAATCCGGTTAAAGCCCACCATCTTTCACCTTGTGTCCCTTTAACGGAGTCCACTCTGTTGTAAGCATCTGAATCAGGTCTCTAGCTAGAGGATATCTTCCTTCCGCCCTTCCACCAGCACGGGTCTCGAAGATTCTGTAAAGGATTGCGGGCATTCCCTCCCTATTGAAAGATGATAAAAAGTGCTCTTAATAAATGTCATTGCATTTTTCATTTAATTGCATTTTCTTTTATGAGACCTTATTAGATTGCATTGCAGCCCTCACAATACAATCTAGCCTTCATGTATAAAATCGTTCCCCACCATATACCACCAGTGACCTAGTCAAAAGGAGAGCAAGGGAGGCGACCGTTCCCTCAAGCACATTTTTCAAAATTGACGTCTTTTCAGTATTTTTTTAAAAATCTCTTTTTTTCTCCGTTAATCACATGGCCTTGGAAGAACTTTCTAGAGTCATTACTTTATTTGACCAACCGCCCTTGTTTTTGAACAGTCTGCACAATGTCCTGTGATGTGTTGGTGGCAGCTAACTTCTGAAGAAATCAAAACAAACCCTGATGTCATAACCTCTCGACACTGGACGATCCCGTGGCGTTTCATCTTTTTCGTGTCACTCTTATATCGGTAGTTGCAAGTTTCATATATTAATTACATCATTATTGAATTATGAAAATAATGAACGTAGGATATAATTACGCATATTATAACTAATGAAATATTTTTCTTATGTTACGCGAAATATTCTGTGTAATATAAGAGAAATGAGTTAAAAAATTGATTGGTATGTGTCACAGGGCCATTTTTTATGTGCTTGTTTCCCCTAACTTTAGAATCTGGTAACACGTCTGCATATCATATGTATTTTTCTATATTCATATTCATTTCCTAACTTATGTAATGTTGCATTAGTTGCCACAGAAAAAAAGTTAACTTCTGCAGTTAAATATTTGGTCCTTCTCTCTCTCTCTCTCTCTCTCTCTCTCTCTCTCTATATATATATATATATATATATATATATATATATATATATATATATATATACATTACATCGGGTTGTAATGGTGAAATATGTTTACATTAAATTCTTACCAGTTCTGCGCCTCACACTCATGTCTTGGTACATACAGATCTATCACACTCTCCACATTCTCTCCTGTCTATTTTGCCTCACACTTACATCCGCTTCTACTTCCTTATATCCACGCTTACTTTACACACACACATACACACACACACACACACATTTTACTGTTGAGCAGAGTGGAGCAACGTGAAATGAAGTATATCGTTCAAGAACATCTAGTGACAATTATAATTCTCCTTTCGGGTGAAACACCGCAAATTGCTGTTTATATTGATTCTGCGCGCGCGTGTAGAGGATGTTCGGTTTAAATTGGACGATTTTTATGTTTCTTTTACAGGAACAGCTTGATGAACAGTCAATGAAGTTGGGGAGCATAAAGGCTAAAGTTGGAGTTGAGAAAAATTTAGCAGATATGCAAGACTGGAAGCCATCTGAATATTGGAAAAGAGTTACCTGTATCATGGTGATTCACGCCGGGAATCAAAATTACATTATGACTGCTGCTCAATGCTCTGTGAATATTATAAAAGTTGTGAGACGTGATATGTACGACCGCAACGGAGACTACGAAACTTTGGCCTTCAAGAAGGGACACAGCAGGTATTCTGATTGTGTTCGCACGCTGGAGTTTATCCCCACATCTTTGAAGAGGGTCTTAAACTCAATTCAAATGACTATGTGAAGCTGCTGGGGACTGTGGTAAATCTCTGGCTGGGGAGGGTTGCTGCTGGAAGGACACCTGTACAGCAGCAAGATTCGGTTCCTTGCTATACCCCCGGGAAGAGTAAAAAAGTGGAATTTCTGTGACTTTACCAGCCTCAATTTATGGCCTCCTAATTCTCTCGATTTTAATCCCATGGATTAGTATGTGTGGGGCGCGGTTTCGATAGATACCAACTGCTCTGCCTGCAACACCAAAGCCAAGCTGGTGCCCAAGATGAAGGAAGTTATTTACATTATTTACATTTGATGGATATTTGTCCTCATCTTGTTTGTTGTTGACACAACGTTTCGGCTGATACACCCTCCAATCTTCATCAGGTGTCTTGGGGAAATTTCGAACCTTGGTTCTCATAGCCCGTCTCTTCTATCTGCTTCATAACCTCCCCCGACGGTATCGTTAGCCCGTCTATACATTTGATTTTGCTTCTCTTCAAGACTAACACACCACACTTTCTCATTCCAAACTCTATTCTGATATCAGCACTGGAGGTACTAACCCCAAGATTCCGAGTTCTATTCCAGGCAGTGACCTGAATAATAATAATACTAATGATGATGATGATGATGATGATGATGATGATGATAACAACAACAACAACAACAACAACAACAACAACATCGAAAAATACATTAGGAATGAGAAACCAGGTTCGAAATTTCCCCAAGGCTCCTGATGAAGGCTGGAGGGTATATCAGCCGAAGCGTTAACAACAAACAAGATGAGGACAAATATCCGTCAAAGGTAAATAATGTACATAATTCCTCATCTCTTGAATATAGAACAGTATTATCAAGGAGGTGTTCGAAACTCTTTCTCAGGGACACGGTGACGAACGAATGCGCCAGTTTCCGGAGCCGCCTTAATGCTGTGATGATAGCTACTTTGAATGAACTATGATCTCTCAGCTATAATCTCTTTGATATTTTTTGATTTTTGAAAGTACTTTTTGTTTTGGTTGGGATATTGTTTTCTTTTCTTTTTATGGAAGTTGTTAAACTGAGCCCGAACAGCTTATATATGTTAGTAAATGAACCTCTTCGGCGGAAAGAAGTGGGCAGATGTGGAGAACAGTATTAAAATATTTGATGATTTGGTTCAAAATCATGATTTCAAAAAACGAAACTAAAATAGTGATTTATAGTAAACGGGTATGTAAGGTCGACCGTGCGAACTCAAAAAGGAGAAATGGTGACGGATGGAAAAACAGAGGACTCCTTTTATTTAAACGTGTCACACGGTCGAACACAAAATAATATATCAATGATGATATACAAATATGTTATACGACGATAACATAGATGACCAGTAATGAAAGACCACAACCGTATTAGATGAATAACAGAAATATTTATTGTAGCGTTAAAGATGTATGTCTGTGTGAGAGTGTGAATGCGACATATAAGAATATAATCAAAGACAGGCCGTCGTACAAAGAAAAGTGTGTATGTGAGTGATACATGTGTGTGTATGTGAGTTATTACAGCAGATAGAAAGAGTCAGTAACACGTGAGCAATTATACCAGTTCTTTAGTACACAATAGTATGAGTCTGTATGTGAAGTGAGTTGGCTGTGAGTGTGGCAGAGCTGATCACTAGTTGTGATGTCGTGGCATCGATGCCGGGCCGTGATTCTTGTTATACAGATGTTCGTCGTTCGTCGTTTGGCAGAGCTTATCACTAGTTGTGTTTTGGCTTCGATGCCAGGGCCTTGAGGACAGACGTTTATCGCAGGCTGAAATCTCTTGTCTGTTTATTATCGTGGTGAAGCTAAGTCACCTAACAGAATCGAAGAGAGAGAGATGTGCCGCGGTGGTTTAGTTTGCTGTACATAGTAAGTCGTGTTGACGCTGGTGGGGATTGATGCTGCTTGGTTAGTAGTCGTAGACTCGTGTTGCTAATGTGGCGACGGCGGTGGTCATCGTTGGCTGGACGAAGCTGTTGAAGTGGTCGCTGGCTGATTGTTGCTGCTGCTGTCGTGTGGTACATGGAACAGTTCTCAGAGAAACTGGACCGAGACAAAGTTGGCCGCCGAGTTAAAGCTATTTATAACAAACTATCGGCTCCCGATGGCTTCAGAATTTTACTCTATCACGTGACCTTATTAGGGGCCGTGATTGGTCAGTTTGCGTTCTAGCGGGAACGGTTCGAAGAAGTTGCCGCTTCGAATATTAATCAGTCACGTGATGACAAGGAATGGGTTCTCTGCTACGCTCGCGTGTGTTTATATTTAAATGAGAAGAATGGCGATAGCAGTTTTGTATCTAATGGCGATAGGTAGAAGAGACGATAGGTAGTTTCACTACAGGTATATTTGGTAATCCGGCATTACTTATGTCGTAATGGTGTTGGGTTAGAGGAATTCCCATACATACATACATACATACATACATTCGTACGTACATAACAAAGGCTTGGAGGAGGAGCAGGTATCATACCAACAAAAAGCTAGAGGGCTACAACAGCATTGGTAGGAAGAGAGTAACTTCTCTTGGACCTGCAATAGATGCATTACATTCAACCTAGAAGGATATGTCTTCGTTATCCAGGAAAAGGAGATAGCTACTAAATACCTGATAACGAAGAGGGACAAGATACCACCAAACCTACACGTTGTGATAAAAAAAAATGTCGGTTCTGCTAGACCTGAGTGGAAGATAGCACCCACATAGCACCACATAGCAGCTGCCCCAAAATGTTTACGAGATAATACCTGCCCCTGAGGCATGATATAGTTTCAAAGAATATATACACTGCTATTCGTAGGAAGGCCTGCCCTGACAACCAGTGTTGGTTTATTTAACGTCCCCGTAACAGGAAGGCGGCGAGCTGGCAGAAACGTTAGCACACCGGGCGAAATGCTTAGCGGTATTTCGTCTGCCACTGCGTTCTGAGTTCAAATTCCGCCGAGGTCGACTTTGCCTTTCATCCTTTCGGGGTCGATAAATTAAGTACCAGTTACGCACTGGGGTCGATATAATCGACTTATTCCGTTTGTCTGTCCTTGTTTGTCCCCTCTGTGTGTAGCCCCTTGTGGGCAGTAAAGAAATAGGTATTTCGTCTGTCTTTACGTTCTGTGTTCAAATTCCGCCGAGGTCTTGACTTTGCCTGTAATCCTTTTGGGGTTGATAAATTAAGTACTAGTTGCGTACTGGAGTCGATCTAATCGACTGGCCCCGTCCCTAAAAATTTCGGGCCTTTTGCCTAGAGTAGAAAAGAATAGGCAAAAAAAATATCACTGATTCTTTTCTACTCTAGGAACAAGACCTGAAATATTGAGGGAAGAGGACAGTCGATTAGATCGACCTCAGTATGCAGTTGGTACTTAATTTATTGACCCCGAAAGGATAAAAGGAAAAGCCGACCTCGGCGGAATTTGAACTCAGAGCGTACCGACGTGCGACCACTTAACAGTTCGCCTGGCGTGCTAACGTTTCTACCAGCTCGCCACCGTCTGACTGTCAATGATTCGTCTTGACGTAAATCAAGCTTTTACAAGGACGCAGGCGGTGAATATAGTCGATTCGATCAAGCATAATACATCATTGTTGTTATATATTTTTTATCGATTGATGCTGCGTACGATATACACTACGGAAGAGATTTGTATTTAGAACAGTCAGATAGTCCATAGTACTTAAACTAAGCGAAGGCTCTGTTCAAGCTCACAACCGTTTGTATTAGTTTCACTGCATCACAACACAATAAAAATAGTAAATACTAGGATCTTTTCAAAGTGTTTCGTTAATGAAAAATGTGGCCCCCGTTTTAAAAAAGATCCAAATACTATTGCTTATTTGCCGTAAAAAGTCAATTATGATACATATTAACTTAATAAACTTGATGTTAATATATCTATTTGTGTCACTAAATGTACTAAGTGACACATGTGACGGTAGCATTCACTTCTCACTAACTCAGCGGAAATCGTCTATTATATGAAAGAAGTCTCAACATCCCACGTGTTACAAGCTTGTGATATATATGTTTCAGTCTTTAGATTGCGGTCATGCCTTGAAGTATTTTAGTCGAACAAACCGATCCCAGAACTTGTTATTTTTTAAAACCTGGTAATTATTCTATCGGATCCTTTTGCCGAGCCGCTTAGTTACAGGGACGTAAATATATGAACACCGGCTGTCAAGCGGTAGTGGAGGCAAACACACACACACACACACACACACACGTATACAATTATGCGCTTTAACTACAGCATTAGAGCTTTTTAGCTCTTATTTCTAGCAGTGTAGGTGTTCTAACTTCCTAGTTATATTAAGTAACACACACACACACACACACACACACACACACACACAGAGTATCTCACAGAAGTATGTATATCCCTAAAAAAAATTTAGTAAAATTACCATTACGCTGATAATATCGAAGAAAGCAAAAGCTCGCTCGCTCGATCTCGATTTTCAGTCTTTGAGACTGAGGAGTGAAGGTGTAGGACAGTATGGTTCTACCACCCTTTGGGTCTTCTAGATACTAATACAACTTATACACACACACACACACACACACACACACACACATGTATGCATATATGGGTACAGGGCGTCACCAACAGTAAACAACATGTAATACGAAAACAAATGAGTTAAATACGCAAACAACGAGTGAAAAAATGGAAAACAGGACAAGTAATACACAGAATGACCCTTCATCAGTTGTCGGCTGCCTATCTACTCCTCATTTCGAGCAATCAATGATAATATGAGTCTTCGAAGACAGTTGCTCCCATAAATACCAAAATAAAATTTGGGATTTATGGAGGGTCTAAGCTGGGAACAAAAACAGGACAGTGGACACATACAAGGAAACCGAACGAAAACAAGCATGGAGGGTTGTTGGACCAGAACGAGGGGAAAATAGTGAACGCACATGCATATGTATACATGTATATGCTCGAAATGAGGAGTAGATAGACAGCCGACAACTGATGAAGGGTCTTTCTCTGTGTTAACTTGTCCTGTTTTCCATTTTTTCTCGTTGTTTACGTAATTTACTCGAAAATATCAGCCAAAACTGAATGAAAAATAATACCACAATCACCATCTCAACAATCCACAGAAAGATACCAGCCAAACACTGCCTGAATAAGGAAAAGTATCATTCTCATGGCACTCCGTCGCTTACGACGTCGAGGGTTCCAGTTGATCCGATCAACGGAACAGCCTGCTCGTGAAATTAACGTGCAAGTGGCTGAGCACTCCACAGACTTGTGCACCCTTAACGTAGTGCTCAGGGATATTCAGCGTAACACAGTGTGACAAGGCTGACTCTTTGAAATAGAGGTCAAACAGAAACAGGAAGAAAGAGTGAGAGAAAGTTGTGGTGGAAGAGTACAGCAGGGTTCGCCACCATCCTCTGCCGGAGCCTCGTGGGGCTTTAGGTGTTTTCGCTCAATAAACACTCACAACGCTCGGTCTGGGAATCGAAACCGCGATTCTATGACCGCGAGTCCGCTGCCCTAACCACTGGGCCATTGCGCCTCCACAAGGAAAATTATATATGAATTGAATTGAATTGAGTTGAACTAGTTTCAGCTCACGGACTGTGACCATGCTGGAGCGCCACCATTTGATTTTACGACATACACATTTTTAACTTCGCTAAAACTTTTTTTATAGAACTTGACATTCGATGCATGAGAGAATCTGACACCGCTGCCTCCTCTTGCACTTCTTGCTGTGAAGTTAAATTCATCTGGGACTCTTGAGAGTAAGGGATGTAATCCTGTTTTTTTGATGTCACTTATATCCACCTGATATGAGTATGCACTCTTTTTTGTATTATCTTATGTACGCATGTGCATATATGAGTGGAAATATCTATAGGTGTGTGTATATATGTATATATGTGTGTGTATATATGTATATGTGTGTGTGCAGGTATGTAAGTATGTATATTTACATAAAAATACAAGGATATAAGTTTGTATGGATGTACACCCTCTTATGTGTGTATGTGTGAACACATATGCATATGTACACATATATGTATTTGTGAGTATATATATCTGTGTGAGTATATATATCTGTGTGAGTATATATATCTGTGTGAGTATATATATGTAAATATATGTGTGTGTGGGTGTGTTTGTGTGTGTGTGTGGATGTATGTATAAACGCGTGTGTAGATGTGTGGGTGTATGTGTATGCAGATGTATGTGTATGTGGATGTATGTGAATGTGGATGTATGTGTGTGTATGTGATACACCATACCAACTGTGAAGAATTAATAAAATGGCCTCAAATCATTTGTCATATTATATTTATACCTCCTGCTGGAGCCTAGCAGCAGGTATAAAAAAGGGGGAATTTGACAAGACAGTCAGTCGGGCGCTGACACTCGTTGATGCTGCATCGAAGAGGCCAGGGTATAGAAGAAAGAAGACATGCACCCAACGCCAGAGCTGAAGCCACCTCCGAAAGGAGGGGCCGAAACCGGACGTGGTTCCTCCTGATGATGTCTTCAGCTAACTGGATCCTAATCCACCAAGGGAAGGTATGTCGGAAGAAAGTAATTCAACAACGCGGGTTGATGAACCGTAAGACGTGTGGCCAGAACCTCCTGGAAAATAACTATAGCGAGGGACATTCCACAGTTGAATTAGAACCGTCACAAACAGTGAAAGAAGACATGCACCCAACACCAGAGCTGAAGACACCTCCGAAAGGTGGCGGGGCCCCGCCACGTCAAAACGGTAGAGGAGTAGGGGCCGAAACCGGACGTGGTTCCTCCTGATGATGTCTTCAGCTAACTGGATCCTATAAAGGAGCTGTTGTGGTAGCAGACCACGAAACATGGTTGAAATTCCTTCCGTCATCATTTGACAACACTTTTGACCACTTCTAAAAATATTCCATTTCTTTATTCCTGATAGAGTAATCTCTTCGCATTACCATCTTCAACTACTTTTTGTCTTCTTACTTTCCACGTTTTACATTTTTTCCCTTTTTCTTTTTTCTTATTTCTTCTTCTATCACATATGCTTTTGTTTTTTTTTTAGTTTTTGTATTCTTTTATTCTTTTTTTTATATTAGTTTTTATATTCTTTATTTAAAAAAAATTTTTCTATCTTTTTTTTACTATTTTTTATTTGTATACTTGTAAGAAAAAATCTTTTGCTATATAAACATAGGTGAGACGGCAAGAAGTTTGGCTGAGCGTGTAAACGAACATTGGAGGGACTATAATAATCAAAAACAAACCTCGGTGCTCTACCAGCATGCCGGTGACGCATCGTTGCGACAAATACAGGAGTCGGTCCTCATAACTGAAACGCAACCAATTTTACTTCTTGATACCCCAAACATTTCGGCTGTTTTCGTTACGCTAGCGTCTGCCATACGAGCACCAACAAACAGAGTTTCAGTTATATATATTAGGCGGAGGTAAGAAAATACGTACGTAAAGAATACGTTTTCGGCGTAACATAAACCCTAACCCGAACCCTAATCCTAACCCTAAACACCGGGTGTACGTATTCTTTACTTTCGCCTATATTATATATATATATATATATATATATATATATATATATACAATTAAACCTTGGGAGAGGCATTATGCCGGTAATAAACACACGCACTGGTTCAGTCCTTTATTAATTTATATAGTTTTTTGTTAAATTATTTCATTGCACTCTTGCAATCTCTTCAGTAACTTGTCTCTCCACTTCCATTTATTTTGAATATATAATCTGGCGTTGTTTTGGTGTTGTTTTGGCGTTGTTTCGAAACTGTTTGGTATGAGCATGTGAGTGTGTGCAAGCTCGTATGTGTGCACGCTCATATGTGTGCACGCACTTATGTGTTCGTGCTTATATGTAAGTATGTGCGTCCATATGTGTGTTTGTAACAATTTCGTTTATATCAGATCAGATAGAGACTTTTTAATTAATTTATTTACGTTCATATTCCGCATCATATGTGTGAACAACACATGCAACCATGGGCAATTGTAAGGCCCTCATCTACGTGTATTTGGTGTTTAAAATTGGTTGCGTTTCAGAAGAACAAGGTGTGTTGAGGAGAGTTGCATTGTGTGCAAAAATAGTCCTGGTGCCAACTGCAAAGCCAGAAATGTAGTCTACAAAATAAGCTGTATGGATGGTGAGTGTAAAAATAGAAACACGACATACATAGGTGAGACGGCAAGAAGTTTGGCTGAGCGTGTAAACGAACATTGGAGGGACTATAATAATCAAAAACAAACCTCGGTGCTCTACCAGCATGCCAAAGAACAACATGGTGGTGTACTGGACAGAATTAGCATAGAAATCCTGTCTAGACACCCCGGTGACGCATCGTTGCGACAAATACAGGAGTCGGTCCTCATAACTGAAACGCAACCAATTTTACTTCTTGATACCCCAAACATTTCGGCTGTTTTCGTTACGCTAGCGTCTGCCATACGAGCACCAACAATTTGACCTCTTTGAAAAGGTCCAATAGATCTGTCATTTTAATGAATTTTAATTACCTTTTTCTGATGATATCTGAAAAGAAACAGCAATTTTAGCAAAACATATTAAGCAACACTAATAATTAAAAAAAAACATTAAAATAAACAAGCTTTTGACGGTTTTATAGATATTTTAAAATTATGATGCTAGGTGTTTCCATTATTTTGTCCAACCCCTGTATGTGTGTGGGTGGGGTGGGATGGTGGTAGAGCAAACGCGCGGGCTAGGTCCTTACATTCTGAGTTCTTGAGTAGTAGATTGGATCTGCCATCTGCTTTAATATTGCTACTTGGTTCCTGGTTATCTTTATCTGAGTTGATTCTGTTACAAGCATTTGAACCAGGCCTCCGATTTGAGGATAACTTCCTACCTTCCTCATGAATAGCAGGACAGCTCTCGAGTTTGTTGCCACCTTCAGCTCTGCTCCCTATACTGGCTTGTTCAGCGAACCTTAAGTGGTGGCTTCATAAAAGCGCTGCTCGGGGCGGCCCGACTCCATGTCTTCCCATTCCTCACCAAGCTACGTGACTATTCCTCGTGCCCTGAAAAAATACAAAGTCATGGGTGCGTCTCTTCTCTCTGACTAAATGGTATAAAAGTAAAATATAAGCGTTGAGTCACTTTCAGAAATTTGTGTTTGATCGAGTGTTTGCTGTTTTCTTATTTATGTTTAGTTATAGGTGGAATGCAGAGTCCATAGTTCCAGAGGATATTTTTTATTTATTTATTCATTCATTTATTTTGTTAACAAGATTTTGGAAAGAAAGGTTTAGTTTGAATTATAGCTTGAATATTTGATCGTTGAAGCTGTGGTGTGGCTAGAGTGTTTGCCGCCGGGACAGCCTTTGATTTTGCCACCACCACTGGGTCCCGAGCCTCTAGAGGCTTATTCAGCAGACCTAAAAGTGCCTCACCCTTAAAAGAGTCGCCTTTCGCCCCTTAGCTATGTTACTGAGGTGAAGAAAGAGTTCCAAAAGAATACACTATTATGGCATTTTCCGAAAGGCGTTATTGATATTAACTATAAGTTTAGGTTTATCATGTCAATTTACATTAAATATCACTTGAGATGTAACTCAACAGATGAAATGAGATCATTACTTCTTTGGAACATAAATTTAGGATTTGGAAAGAGGCAGTGGCTTCGATTAGAAAAAAAAAGCATTCTTTATCCAAGTATTTATATATGATTTTCAAAAAACTTATTGACTTTCATTAATCAGTTTTAAATAGCAAGGAGACTTGCAATAATCATTGACTGATTCATAACAACTCATAGATCAAAATCTTCAATCGATAAAACTAATAAAAGCACTCCATTTCTCTAGGATGGTCCAAACATTAGGATGGTCTAAAGTCTAGAATGATTAAAACGAAGATGATCTCTGCCTTCAACATTTTTGATTGTGAATATTATTCATCATCATGAAGGCAATGAGCTGGTAGAATCGTTAGCACGCCGGGAAAAACGCTTAGCGGCATTTCATCCGTACTTACTATCTGAGTTCAAATTCCGCCAAGCTCTTTGCCTTTCATCCTTTCGTGGAGATGCACTGGGATCGATTAACCGCGAAATTGCCGGCCTTTTTGCCAAAATTTCAAACCAATATTATTCATAATCAAACTGGTTAATATAGCCATAGATACATTATAAAAAATACTTTTGCCTTCAGAGAGAACGGCCAATATAATTTTACAGCGACTTGACCTTTTGCCTATCTTTTAGTTAGGTTACTCCTTGTTTCTTGCGTTCTGAGTAATTCAAAACTTTCCTTTCAGAAGTCTCACTTTATTCTGATGAATGAAAAACATTGGGAATGCTTATCATAATTGATGCATTAACGTCAGGAAAATATGATGCGTGTATCACATGTGCTCTTCTAGGATTTATTCCTGTATAGCGGGCAGACCCCATTTACATCATTCTCTATGATGGCCTTGTGCTTAGCCCTGGTACCTTTGTACATTTTAATCCTGCCCCTTTGGCTGTAGCCAGAGGACCGCATGTGGTGGATGAAGTGATGTATTGTCTTTCCAATTCCGTTGGATCGTACACGCAGGACACATTTCTCATCATGTATATATGTATATAAATCCCCAAAATGGAACAAGAACGCAACAGACAACAATGAAACATCCGGACAGATAGACGATACGAAGACGGACAGGATAAAACAAGGCGGGCCATTCTGGGCCTTCTCTCCTCAGTCAAGTTCCCAGATTATCCTTTCAGTTTCGGCCAGCTACACTTGAGACTGTTCAAAACTGCCTGGCTCCAAAAATCTAAGCTAAGAGCATTGAATATTTTGGGAGAAAGCAACCGAATGGGTACGACCAAAAAAAAAAAAAAAAAAAAAAAAAAACGGAGAAAATGTTACTTAGTTACAAATACAAACAACAAGAAGATAACAGCAGGTGTTTTTCGACTAATAGAGACAAATCAAGTTGAGCTGGCGAGTGTGGAGTGAAAGCCTTGAGGCAAGAACATAGACGGACGTAAGAGAAGAAAGCCAGGAGACGAGAATAAGAGATACTTCGTGTCTGGCAGTCGAGCCAAGAAAGAAAGATCATGCTTGGCCGAACACGGGTCATGTGGAAGGAAAGGAGAGAGGAAGGGGGAAGAAGGAGTGAAGAGTTAGGGGAGAACAAGAAAGAGAAAGAGAGAGAGAGAGAAATAATCAAAGGGACATAGAGAAGGTACAAGTGATATAAACGATGAAAAAATAGGTAGATTAAAGACAGAGAAGGCCAAGAAATGTGAGAGAGGGGAGCGAGAAAAAGAAAAGAGGAAAGAAAGTATAAAGAAAGAAAAAGGAAGAAAGTATGAAGGATACTAAAAGAAGGCGTAAAAAAGTCGTACAGAATTTAATGCTTGTTTTTATGTGAAATTATTTACAGAAACAGTTTAAAATTAAACTGAAAGATTACTAAATACTTCTTTGTTTGTACATATTCAATAATCTTTCCAAGGCAAACGTTGATTCTGACTTCGAAGTTTCAGTTTACCAGCCGAAACTTTATAAAAAGTTAGTATACACATGTATATTTATAAGTGTATATAGACATGTATGTATGTATGGATGGATGGATGTATGTATGTCATGCTCATATATATTTAAATGATAAACTTCTGGAAAGTTTTACAGATCGCTATAGTTCCAGTGATGGATTGGATCTGTAGTCTTCGAATTTGAGAAGCCTAATTTCTCAAGATTGGTATTTAGGTAGTGTGTTGCATATCCCAGGGCCCCAATAATTACAGGTATTAACCTGGACTTGTAATCTGGATAGAGTAACTGCAGATTTCTCAATAGGTGTTCTCTTTTTCACTGATCTTCAGCTTTATGTTAACATCCGATGGGCAGCTAATTTCCACAACTGTACACAGTTTCTCTTCTCTATCCCAAATCATTATATCAGGTATGCTGTTCTTACATGTTATTGAGGTCTTCACTCGTACATTCCACCACTACTCCTTTTTATTATGAGTGGCTATGGCTTCTACCATATTATGAGGTCTTATTTATTTGTCCTCGGGATTACCCTCCGACGAATTTCATTATAGAGTGTCCTAGCTATAACGTCATGTCTCATCGGTAGATATGCCGTGATGACATTTTCGGACAACTGCTTATGATATGGGTGATATCTTCAGTGTGAACTCCACAATGTCTGCATCGGTTGTCACATTTTACGGCTTTTTCTTCATCTCTATCTCTTTTGTGCATGAGGTACTTGGTTGATATTTCCTGTTCCTGGATTGCAAGCACATACCATTCAAAGTGGGAAGTAGTAATCCGGCTATTCGTCCATGATAAACTGCTTTGATGATCGATGCTACTATCATCACGGAGCTTTCTATTAACATATCCATGCATAGTCTCCTGCTCATATAAACTCATCCTTTCATCTGATGATACGTCGTGGTAGAGTCGTACGACGTCTTTGGGCATATATTCTAGGTTATCAAAGAGTGTTGCTCAAGGAGCTGCTTTCCAAGTCTTATGATGTTATCAGTCTCATGTATGCAAACTTGGTCAAGGGATGCACTTCGACACTTGGTGGTTAAAATATGTTGCCGAATGGATATGATGCAACATTCAAAGGCATTTTGGATCGACGTTAAGCCTCTGCTGCCTTGTTTTTGTTTTAGGTAGAGACGGTCTACGTCACTGTTTATGCGGAAATTATGTGCTTGTTAGTATTTTTCAGGATTCCACATCAGTGTCTCGGCTCTTATCAAGCGTCCAGTCAAGCAACCCAAATATTGGTATGAGTACTGGCACTGCAAACACATTGTAGGCCACTGTTTTATTGAATGAAGCGAGTTCTGAGGTCCGAATGTATGTATGTATGTATGTATGTATGTATGTATGTATGTATGTATGTATGTACATTATGTTCATTTTAATTTCGGTGACATTCACGCATTTGAGTATATTTGTGACATTTGTCTTTCCCATGTGTATTATTTTCTTGATATCGAAACCGAAACCTCATGTCTTTTGTACTATTTATAACGGTTAATACGGCTTGTCGCAGCTGCAGTGATTTATAGACCGGCGTGTTTTTCATCGTGTAATGGATTTATAGTTCTGCACTTTGGTTGTTTATGACGACATTTAATCCCAATTGCATGAATAATTACAAACATCAACGATTAAAACCGAAAGTTGTTATGTAATACAACTAGGTAATGAGCTTGTTCTCGTTTCGTGACCTGGAGTAATGCGCGCATGCTTTGCATATGATTTATTTCTAAAACCATTAATGTATAACAGTTTAGTTACATTCTACTCTCGTCATAAACATCGCTCGAACAACTAAATCTCCTTCTAATCACACCCTACAACTTTAAAAATAATGTAGAAATGATGTAGATGTAGGAAAATATGACATGATCGTACTTGACATAGAAAAGTAAACAACATTAACTTATCTGCACCAGATATTATGTTGTAGATTAAACACTTTTTTTTTTTTTACGATAAATAAATTTGTAAGCGTTTAAAAATTGGCTCCAGAATCAAAGAAGTAGATTTTACTAGATCTCTGACATTTCTCATTTATTATCGGATAATAAGCAATTATAATGCAGCTTAAGTGAAATATTCTTCATCCGGATACTTTTAATCAAGTAATATGATACATTACAATCTGTCATATTGTTTATAATGTATAGTGTTATTTGATTTAGAAGTATCGGGATATAGACACATGTATTGTTCGATAAAGAAATATCCGGATGATTTTATAACAAGAAACGACAGAATTTGAAAACACAATGAGGTTGTAAAAGGTTATAAAGCAAATATATGGTCATTAACATTTATCCTGTGTGCACAGTATGCACAAAATTGCAGAGTGCTTCAACACATTATATTGGCTTCAGTTTTAACAATCAATTACACTTTACGACACTTAAACAAAAATTTTAATAAATGACGGAAAACTAAAATAACTCCCATCCCACCCCGTTTTTCAAGTTAAATCTTTTATCAACGAATAACAATGCAGTTTATCAATTTGTTAAAGTTGGCCAACAGTTCAAATATAAGGAAGGGTTTAATTAGAAAACAGTTTAGGAGTGTTGACGGATGTTACTGATAAGCTATACAATTCGGGATACGAACAAAGAAGTATCTACAGTGGTGTCTCGACTTAAGAGTTTAATTCGTTCCGTGACAGAGCTCGTAAGTCAAATTACTCGTATGTCAAATCACTTTTCCCCATTGAAATGAATTGAAATGCCATTAATCCGTTCCGCCATCCCCCTCCCCCCCCAAAAAAAACCACCGCAAATTTTTTTGTTACGTACTTTTAAATAAGGAAAATGTACTCACAAATAACGAATATTGTATAAAAAAAACATAAACAATACAATAGAATGTTCTACAATAAACTGGTTTTATTAAGTAGAATGTACAGCATTTATCTTGGAGATCAGACGACTTAACGATACTGACGGAGGTGGAGGAGAAAGGCTGAACTGAACAACTGAATCTTATTCGTTGATTTATGTCCGTTTCGGTAGACGCTTTCCTCTCATATGCAGGAGTTTTCGATAAAATCTTGTCCAATGAGGTCTGTTTCATCCTCCCTTTCAAAATGTTTCTGAAATGAGTTAGGCAAGTGTCATTAAATAACACCGTCGCACGCCCAGTTGGAACTTTTGAATAAAGTCCGAAAGTTTCTCCCACACTCCTAACATTTCCTTTATCGCACTTGTAGAGATAATCTCCTCCACGTTGCCTATTTCCTGCAAAACCTCTGTGTGCTGCTGCGTCTGTAACTCCTTTAGCTCCTCCGTTGTCAGTTGCTTGGAGTGCTCCTCGATGACCTCATTGATGTCACCTTCATCCATGTCCAGGCCCATGAACTTACCGAGGGATACAATACAATCTCCTCCACCACTGCCACTTCGGGTTCGAGTCTTTCAAAGTCCATTTCAGACACAACCTCAGGCCACAGTTTTTTCCACGCAGCGGTCAAGGTCCTCTTTGTAACACCCCGCCAGGCCATATCGATAATTCTGAGGCGTATCGCGATGTTATAGTAGTCCTCCTAGAACTCTCAAAGGGTGATGTTTGTGCTCTCTGTCACGTCAAAGCAGCAGCAGAAAAGGTACTTGGTGAAGAGCTTCTTGAAATTAGAAATCACCAGCTGGCCCATGGGCTGCAGGAAAGGGGTGGTGTCGGGTAGAAGGTAGAGAACCTTTATAAACTTAAACTCTTCGAGGATTCATCTTCGAGGTTAGGTGGGTGATCAAGTGCATTGACCAGGACTTGCAGGTGTAGGTTTTTTCCTGAAGATATTTCTTAACGTCAGGGCCAAAGACCAAATTCATCCACTCCACAAAGAACTGCCTGGTGACCCACACCCTCGGGTTTACCCTCCACATAACCAGCAGTTTTTCTTTCTGAATCTTATGTAACTTAAAAGCTCTGGGGTTTTCCGAATAATAAACGAGCAGCGGCTTAATCTTGCAGTCGCCGCTCGCATTGGCGCACAGTGCGAAGGTTAGCATATCCTTCATGGGTTTGTGGCCTGGCATCCTCTTCTCCTCTGTCGTTATATAATTCCTCCTTGGCATCTTCTTCCAAGAACTGCCTGATGACACACACCCTCGGGTTTGCCTTCCACATAACCTGCAGTTTTTCTTTCAGAATTTTATGTGACTTAAAGGCTCTGAGGTTTTCCGAACGACAAATGAGCAGCGACTTAATTTTGATACCTCCTTGGCATCTTCTTCCAAAAACATCATGTCTCGTCACAGCTGAAGACTTGCTGGAGCATGTATTCTTTGGCTGCTATAATTCCGGCAAATGTTTTGAGATAATTCTCGCTGACTCACCATGCCTGACAAGGGAGTAAATGCCGGTTCTCTTTAAATTTCTCGAACCAGCCCCGACTGGATTTAAACGGCTCACCTGATGCCTCGTCTGTACAAGTGCCTGAGATCTGCTGCAGCAAATCAGCTTAAATAGCTCGTGCCTTCACACAGATTATAGCCTCCGTCACGGTATCTCCTGCGAGCTGCTTCTCCGTCTACTACACCATCAGCAGCTTCTGCATATTTTCATGGATAGATATTCGCTGTTTAGAAATTATTTTTACGCCGCCCTTGGCGTTATAACCTTTATTGACTCCTGCTTCAGTATTGTGCAGAGAGAGATAGAGGGGGGAGAGGGGGGGGAGGGAGAGGGGGGAGGGAGAGAGAGATGGAGAGAAAAAACGGAGAGTAACCTAAGGGAGAGTTTTACCTCATGGATGGGCCTGTGAGGATGGAAAAATTGCAGACAAATGGCTTCGTTCAATAAAATTTAGATGATTTCCAACTTTTTAAACATGTCCAACAACATGGTTAAGAAATCAGAATCATAGAGAAGCAAATTCTAGTTTGTCTTCTCGTTTATTAACGAGCCTATATTATTATATAGGCTAGAGGGCTTGGAGGGTGGCAAACACAACGGCAGTTCCGAGCGGTACACATATCTACACCACTGATTATTGGTCTGCTCAATAAGGGTTGTTTGGGTCTAAACAACAACTCCAATGTTATAGATATGGGGTTGGAGACGAGAGGATGGTCCGGTCCAGGTGATGTTTTAATGGATGTGGCATTTCGGGGTCTGCTGTATGGTCTGTATTGCCTGGGTTGGGGTGCAAGCTCAAGGGCTTCCCACTTTAACTACGTCACTGCGAAGAGACGAGGGTCACCTACAAATTTTACAAACATTTTTGAGGGTTGAGGAGGAGAGGGTTGGTATTTGTTCCGTTGGTCAAACGTAAACTATTCCTGAAAAAACATTCACTGGCTGTAGCATAGCTGGGAGCGTAGGCGAGGGGACGTCCAGCCCCGGGCGACGCCATTTTTTCTGGTGAAGGCCATGTTTGGATCTGTAGCACAAGCATATATAGATTAGGGAGCTTAGAGACTGGAAAACTCAAGGGCTGTCCTGAGCGGTACACATATCTACATCACAAATTATTGGTCTGCTCCAATGTTATAAATAGTTCAATATAACTGAAATTTTGTATTATACATGACTGAAGGTGCCTCTTAAATTAGATATCCGGGAAATATCTATTAACTAGTCATGGTGAACAGTGACAACTAACACTTATTTCTACTTTGGGAAATGTTCAATCCGTAAAATACAGTAGCTGTGTTTTCATAGGCATTACAATAATGGCTTCTGTTCCGTGAAATTTGCTGTCTCGTGGGATATAAAAATATCCCTATGGATCTAGGACAGGAAAATTAGAGGAAATTACTCTTTATTCGTGTAAGTTATTGTTTCAGAGTTGGAAGATAATACAACTGGAACAATGACAAGATTCGTCATATGGTTTCTTTGAAGTACCGTCGCTCTGTACTCATTCCTTGAAAACAGATGAGTGAAATTCAGGTCGGGCACAGAAGTGGGACTGGTACGCACACAAAGTGATCGTGCGTGTGTGTGTGGAGGGGGTGTGTGTGTGCGTGCGTGTACTTGCGAGTATATGTGTGTGCTGAAAGAAAGGTATGTAGATATCATTCAGTCTATATGTATATGTGTATGTATATGCGGGCATACACATACATACACACATACACACACACGTAGATACATATTTTCATTTTTCATTTTATCTAGTTTCAGCTCATGAGCTGTGGCCATTATATTCTTTTATTCTTTTATTTGTTTCAGTCATTTGAAAGCACCGCCTTTAGTCGAGCAAATCGACCCCAAGACTTATTCTTTGTAAGCCTAGTACTTATTCTATTGGCCACGGGCTACTTTCAATTTCCGGCTTTGGTCGGCCCGAGGCTATAGTAGAAGACACTTGCCTAAGGTGCCACGCAGTGGGACTGAACTCGGAACCATGTGGTTGGTAAGCAAGCTACTTACCACACAGCCACTCCTACACCTATATATATATACACATACACATACACACACATTCCAATATACATAAGACAAACCAAGATAGGAATGTTTGTTCATAGATTATTTAATTACGTCATCTTAGACGTACTTCATTGTTAATGGTAAAAATCAGTTATACAAGGAAAACCTTATAAAGAGATTACAAGTCTTCAGAGGTTCCGTAACTCTTTTTACGAACATTTGCGGTTTATTCTTACATAAATAAATACATACATACATACGTACGTACGCGCGCGCGCGTGTATACTTGCGAGTATATGTGTTTGTTGAAAGAGAGGTACGTAGGTATCATTCAATATATATGTATATATGTATGCATATGTGTATATGAGCGCATGTAAATTTCAACTATATATATATATATATATATGTAAATATATATATCAAGAGAGAGAGAGAGAGAGAGAGAGAGAGAGAGAGAGAGAGAGAGAGAGAGAGAGAGAGAGAGAGAGAGAGAGAGAGAGAGAGAAAGTCATACATACACACACACACACACACACACACACACACATATATATATATATATATGCATTCCTACATACAAACACACACACATATAAGCAAACTAAGATAGGAGAATTTGTGCATAAATTATTTCATTACATTATCTTACACATACTTCATTGATAATGATAAAAAACGGTTATATAAGGAAAACCTTATAAAGAGATTACGTTATCAAATCTTCAGCGGTTCCGTAACTCATATTACTAACATTTGCAATTTATCTTTTTATTTATTTATTTATTTATTTATTTTAAATAAATAATATTGCTTTCTATATATGAGTCACCTCTTTAAAAAGGTTTCTCAATGTCAGTTTCTAGTATTGACGTAGCAACGGCGACACCTCTATTTTAATGTTTTCATTTCAAGTTT
>NC_142928.1:147193220-147213220 GCF_046866305.1 Octopus bimaculoides
ACGGTAGCGATTGAAATTTCGTATATAGAATTATAAGTCTTCACCAAATATTACCGAGAGAAAATAGTCTAACATATGCATACTAATGCCCCACTACTTCTGTTACGGAATTTATATGCCCTACTATTAGAACATTTTCTATAGTCAATATATGGTGAAGGTATGCCGGCGAGCTGGCAGAAACGTTAGCACGCCGGCCAGATTTCTTTCGACGTCCAGAGGTTTTTCTGGGAACGTCTCGACCTTTACTTTTAGTGGGGGATTGGAACGCTACCCTGGACACGCATCTAGGCTACGTGGGCAGAGATAGTAATAGGAGGGGATGCAAATGCCTCAAAGACCTGCTCAGACGTTTCCAACTGTCTGACAGGTACCGACTGGGCCACCCGAATGTGCCAATGTGGACATGGAGCAACCGCATCGGGTCGTCCAGATCGTATTTAGATAGAGTATTCTGTAGGACAGTGGATACGGATAGTGTAGGTTGTCCACAATTCCACATAGTCAGCTACACAGACCACAAATTTGTGATTTGTACACTTGACTTAGATAAGACACTGGCAGGGTCCCAGTTACTGGAAGCTGAACGCGTCGTTCACGGCACGCCTGGCTTACAGGGACCGGATTAGCATATTAGTTAAGAGAGTATTGACGGGTGCCATCATCAACAACAGATGGTGGTATGCCCTAAAGAAAGCAATTAAAGCAGAAATTGTTAGGTACAGTAAGGCCCTAGCATTAGACCGAAATAGAATAGAGGGAGACCTAGTAAAGAAATTAGAAGAGGCATTAAGAACTGGCATCGCGTCCAACGTACTGGCGGCGAGGTTGGCCCTTGATTAACACTTCAACGCCAAATATGAAGGATGCGTTGTCAGAGCTAGGATGCTTTGTCAGAGCTTGGATGCGTGCTCTGAGGAACGAAGGAGTTGGAGAGGCCCGAGTGGCGGAGGCGCGATGAGGCAGCAATGCCACCATTAGGTCCCTGACAGATGAACAGGGGCGCGGAGTACTCGAACTTGAAAGGATGTGTGAAGCCTTTCAACAACACTTTGCTCGACTGTTCGAGACAACTGGTGGGTCAGAATGCAGAGTGGACTTTAGTGCCTACCTGCATGGCCTGTCACGACTCTTAGCAAGAGAGGCGGAGTGTTGTGAAAGACCCATCACAGCCGCGGACGTACGGGATGCGATGGCAGGTTGCGCAGGAGACAAGTTACCAGGCTTCGATGGTCTGCACTACAAACTTTATTGTCATATGCCAGACTTGTTTGGAGGCATCTTGGTAGCTGTCTACTGCAACGGCAGCAAAACGGGAGTATCCCCGTCTTTGTAAAGTGAGGAGCGGTGGCACTGCTAAAGAAAAATCCAAACAAGGAGAACGTCAAAGATAACTTCAGGCCCATCACTCTGCTCAACGCTGATTTGAAAATTTTGGCCAAGATGTTAGCCGAGAGGTTGGCGCTTGTCATCGAGAAACTAGTCGATAAGGCGCAAACGTGCGTCTTGCCGGGTAGGAGTATCCATGACAACCTCCATCTGATGCGCTACATCATAGACAGGGTAGTTAAGGAACCTGGCATGGGTGGGGTGCTGATAAATTTGGATCAATTAAAAGCTTTCGATAGGGTAGACCATCACTACTTGGAGGCTCTCCTTAGAGTGGCTGGTTTCGGTCTCATCTTCCGTGGTTGGATCGCTGCCTTATACAGCGGCATCTGCTCGGTAGTTCGCGTAAATGGTCATCTATTCAGTCCATTTAACTTCATGCGTTCGGTTCGTCAAGGATGTTCCCTCTCGTCACTTCTGTATGTATTGACTCTTGAGCCATCACTGAGGAAGCTGGCGACGAGAGCTGGGATGCGGGAGTAGCGTGTCTGCATACGCGGACGACGTCACCGTCATAGTGTCGAGCCACAAGCATATCGACCTGGTCGGCGAGACACTAAAAGAATACAAAGCGGTAACGGGAGCAAAAATTAACCGGGAAAAGTCAGTGGGCTTGCAGCTCGGCACATGGAGAAGCAAGCCCATGCCGTCCAACAGCGTCTCCATCGTGGGACGCAGGACCGACGGACCGGTTAAATTGCTCGGAGTTTGGTTCGGTCCGGACCTCCAAATGGAGAAGAACAGGGGCGAAATAATGACTAGGGAAGCCACTCTCACCCAGTAATGGGCCGAGAGGAAGCTATCCCTAAAAGGTCGGGCGGAGATGGCGAACGCGTACATCGCATCCGTCATCGATTACCGTCTGACCGTCGTGTCTTGTCCTAACCCTACCATCACCAAATTGGAACACATACTCTTCCGCTTCTTGTAGAAGAGAAACGTTCCAATGGTTAGGCGATCCATTTGCTGTCAACACCCGCTAAATGGAGGGCTAGGCATGCCGTGGTTGATGATGCACAGACATGCACTGAGACTGCGACATCTTCGGCGCTTCATAGACAACGGCGAACAGGTGTGGTCGCCGTTTGTGCGGCGCGCTTTCCCGCAGCTCATCTCCTTGGCCGAACTGCAGTCGTGGATCAAACAGAAATTGAGACTTGGCGAATGGCACCGCGAGTGTCGCGTTGCTCTCGAGCAACTATGCCGTCGCGGGTCGACCTTGAGCGACTACAACACAACCAAAGCATTCTATAGGGAATTAGTGGAGAGGAGGTACGACGACGATCTCGGGGCGAACCTAGGCGTCGACGAGGAATACCTGACCCACCTATTGAAGACGACTTTCGGGCCGGGACCTATGGACAACTTCCTGAGATCCCTGGCCTGGCAGTGCTATCGAGAAGTGCTACCCGTTCGGGATAAGCTCTACAGGCATGGCTCGTGAAACACGGGGCCGACCTGCCCGAGATGCGGTCAGAGCTACGAAACCGTTCTGCACGCACTCGTACAGTGTCCAGCATTTCCGACCTGTTGGCCTATGTCGAACGACTGCTATCGAGTGTGGAGCAAGTCAGTTTATCAACCGAGTCTATCGTGAATATTGTTGCGCCTCCTTCCTTGAAACGGGAAGGAAGAACCATTTTCATCGTACTTGTGGCTATGGCGAAAGAATGTGTATGGTGAACGCGTCTGAAAGGTCTAGAGACAAACACTTTCCTCTCTGGTGAATCTCTCATCAACTTCTTCAAGAATCACTTGAAAAGGAAAGTGAGAGTAGAGAGGGAAGTTTTGTCTAGTGAATGTTTCAATAAAAGATGGGTGAATGTAGCTAGGATGTCACGTGTGAATGACGGAGCCACCTTGAGCATAATCCTATGAACCAGAAAAAGAAAGGAAGAAAGAGTCACTTATTGTAATGTGTTTTTTGCATGACATTATTGCTCGAGATTACCGTGGTCTTTTCCGCAGGCTTTTCTTTCCGCGGATAAACCTAATCTGTTTCCCGTTTTACACTGTGACATTTCTGTGATACACGATCCCTATTGATAGGCTTCCCCGCCACTTTTTTTCCCCGATCCCTTTTGATCGAAATTCTACGCCGCCTTTTTTTCATTCCTTCCATAAAAGAAAAAAATTACTTTGTATTTTGTCCCCTCTGTGTTCAGCCCAATGTGGCCAATAAAGAAACGTATCTATCTATCCATCCATCCGTCCATCCATCCATCCATCCGTCCGTCCGTCTGTCTGTCTGTCTGTCTGTCTGTCTGTCTGTCTATCTATCTTGCTCATTTTATTTCAGACAAGTGTCGGGCACAATATTGAGCTGGATTTTCCAAATTGTCATCCATTAAGTAGCCAATACATTTGCTGCTACTTAACTTCTGTCGAGTGGCACCGGCGTGTTTAACTATAATTTGACTACAATAACATGAAATCCGTTTATACTTACACTTAGGAGAACATATATCATTCAAATAGATGTTGATAATGCAATTTGCACGCGTGTAGCTGTCGTCACCGAGTGTTTTCACTGTAATAAATGTTTGTACTGTACTGTTTAAAAATGGAATTATATGAGATAATGTAACCTGATGTACATTACTGATGTGGAAAAAAAATATAAAAGAGATTGTCACAAATTCAAAGTCCTTGATCATAGTTTTACGAGATTAGGTCTAGCATGGAGCTAAACAACAGTGACAACTCGAATATTTCTCAATCTATCAACATGTCCTAAATGTCTTTTTAACTTTGTTTCTCACAAATTCTTCTACGCCAGAATGGTTCTTTACGTTCTGCTTGTTCTTTTCTTTTGTATCCAACTCTATCTGCAGCAACCATAGCTGCAGCCCAAATAATCTTGTTTTCAGTTATATTTCTCGTCTGGAATAGTCCAAGAACCGAATCTATCTTTTTGGTTTCAACTTTGAGCATGTGTCGATCAGTGTACCTCAGGTTGCAGGGTGCTTGATTTTGGTCTTCTCTAATATATCTGCACAGCGTCCTCACTATGTCTTGTTGGTCATCATCGTATTCTTATGATATAGCTCTTCCTATTACTTCTGTTTCATTTGCTGAGAATGCACTTACTTTTACATTTTGCTCTACGTCTTCACTGCCGCCTTTCATTTTCTTTTTCTCACTGGGAACGTTATCTGTTGGTGAAGTATTATTTTTATCTTCTACTTTCCTTTTTATCTCTTCTATTTCTTTGTCTGTTAACCCCTCTTTTGCTCTTACTGCTCTTGGCTGGCTGGCTAACTGTTGCTCACTTGTTTCAATGAGTCCTATCTCATTCCATTTTCGTTTCATTCATTGTCGGAATCTCCTTCTGCTGGTTTCACTCCTGACCCAGCATTCAATTACCGTTCAGTTTGCCTTCTTATCCTACCTTCTTCTCTGTCTCTGGCTTTGTATATAAGCAGTCTCTGGATGATACCCGGGCCTGCGCTGCTCAACTACAGGGCACCTGCCGTGCGAAAGGCTTTCACCTTTGGTTCCACCTCATTAACACCATTATTTGATACATTTGTATTAGATATTTTCACTCACATTGAGGTATGTGTTTTAAGGTTAGCCACCAACTGGTATTTTCATCAAGACACCATCTCTAGTAAGATTGATAACCAAGACTGAAGAGCTCTTACTACCCATAAGTTGGGCCTGTTCCCTTCGTATTTCTGTGTGTTAGGGACCATGATCGTGATTCTCACTAGGAGACAGGTGAGCGTCAGTTGGTCCCGTATTTTCATCCAAATATTATTCGGGGTTCATTCGTCTTCATCCTAAGCACGGAGTCGTTGGACACTGATAGGTTATCACTACTGTGACTGAGGAGTCCTATCTACCTCAGTTTTAAATCAGAGTGTTCTTTCTCTTAGACAGACTGCCAACCAAGGCTCACCAGTTCTCTCTACCCGTTTTCCGATGGGCATTGACTCTATTGAGTTCCTCTGCTCTTTGCCGGGTTTTATTTTTAATTCTGCAGGGTGTCGAAAATCCACCCTCATTATTACTATTTGTAGAAGACAGCCAGTCACCAATGTATACAAATCATCATACTTGTCCAAAGGAAAGACACCATGTTCGGGCCGATTCAGCAAGCGCAAGTGTTGTCGTGAGCGATGCTGCCAGAGCGCGAAGGGCCGAAAGAGATACCACAAACATCCCGTCCGGCTCTCCAATAAATCCGCCAATTCCCCACCATCGATTTGTAACTTTTTATCGATCCAGAGAAATAAAACGTAAAATTGACCTGCTTGCAGAATTTGAACTTCCCGAACGTACAAAATCACAACAAATACTGTATGGTGTTGTATCTAAAACTCTAGCGGCTCTACCAACTCGCCACCTTATGCTTCCTATACATAAATTAATGATAACTAAATCAGACTTAAGGCCATGTAGTACTTGACTAGATTTTATTTTATCTAGACAGAAACGATGGTTTCAAATTTTGGTACAAGGCCAGAAATTTCAGAGAAGGGTGTAAGTCGATTACATCGACCCCAGTACTCAACTGTTGCTTATTTTACAACCTCAAAAAGAATTAAATGCAAAGTCGATCTCGGTTGCATTTAAACTCAGAATGTAAAATTGAAAGAAATGCCGCAAAGCATTTTGTCCTGCGCGGTAAATATTTTGCCAGATTACCGCCTTATCTGCACAGAAATATTGGTTTTAAAGTTTGGCGCTGGGTCAGTAATTTCAGAGAAGAGGGCAAGTCGATTACAACGACCGAAGTGCTTGACTTGTACTTACTTTATTGATGAAAGGCAAAGTCGATATCGACGGAATTTGAACTCAGAATGTAAAATATCTGCTCAGAAATATTAAAGACAAATCTAATCCCGGCGAGGTTTGAACTTGGAACATACTTAACTGAGTAAACATTTAACTGAGTAAACAGAAAACATTTTCTTCGACGTTCTTCCAATTCTTCTTTTATATTATACGCTAATATAAATATTTTCCCATATGTTTTCTTTTGATCTAGTAAACAGTCACACATCTCAGCTAATAAATGTATTGATTTTATGTTGAGTCATATTTCTCATCCGGCATGGTCATGTGATTAACAAGTTCGCTTCCACGTGCTTCTAGGTTTTCAGAGAATTGCACGTGAGGCAATTCTTTGAGGTTGATCAATATTTCTGAGTGAAATTTAGTAGCGAAAAAATGACTCTGAAAAGTCTGGAGTATGTATGTATACACACACACAAACATAAGCATTTACACACACACACACATGCACACGCACCAATGGAATCGGTTGAGCAAAATTTTACCCAAAAGAGCGAACTTCTTCTGGTTTATCTCTTTTCTTGAAGACTGTTATGATGGTTGCATTTCAAAGACTAGCAGTCATCTCTTCTCTAACCCAGTTTTATGGAAATAGGACACAAAACTTTGTTGCGGGAAATTTTTCATTTAGAATTCCAACGCATCTGGGTGTCTTGTTCTTTAAGAAACAAATAGGTTTTAGGTTTCTGTTTTACTAGATAATGCAGTTAAGCTGTTGATCGTTGGGCTTCGTGTGGTGTTATCCAAAGAATTTCGTTGACTGAACAATCACGAAAATGTTCTTTCTATCTGTTGTTGACAGCTGCTTGTTCTTATAGATTATACCGTTGTTAAGCTTGAGGTGGGTTGGGCCTTCTAGAGGCATTTTAAATACGATTTATTGTCACCTGCTTGAAAGCGTTTAGGGCATTCGGTTCACGATTGTAAGATCTTCAGTTCGATTTCCGATGGTGCCTTGTATCCTTGGGCAAAATACTTTGTTTCACGTTGCTCCAGTCCACTCAGCTGGCAAATATGAGTAGTACCTACATTTCAGTGGGCCAGCCTTGTCACATTCTGTGTCACGCTGAATCTCCCTTTGAATTACGTTAAAGGTATGCGTATCTGCGTAGTGCTCAGCCACTTGCACGTTAACTTCACGAGCAGGCTGTTCCGTTGACTGGATCAACTGGAACACTCGTAGTCGTAATCGACGGAGTGCCAGTGCCACGGTCACCAGCAAGAACGAAAAGCCGCGAGGAACACAAACTCTGCATGGCTTCCTTTGATCTCTTCAATGTGTTTGATTTCTAAGTCATGAAGTTTTGTAGAAGTGTTCGCGAAACTTGGATGTTCATATAAATTCTTTACAATAACAAGGATTTTACAAGGCAAAATGAAAGCCGAAGTGCTGTGTCAGTCTTACCCAACAGATTCAGTTTGAAATGAAAACTAGAGTTAGGCAGGCGTGTGTGATTGACCCTCTGCCCTTTCTCATCTTTTCTGCGATGCTCGAGTTCATTGTGAGATATGGACACCTGTCTAGTGTTCATATCTCATACCGCACAGATGGCAAGCTATTTAGTTCTAGCAGACCCTGTGCCAGATCAAAGACCACGGCTACATGAGTAACTGAACTTCAGTACTCATATGAAGTCATAGTTATGCGACTTTAACTGAAGAACTACAGACAATTTTAGACATTGCTTCTTACGCATATAAAAGTATGGACCTAACTTACAACATTAATAATATAATGGACTTGCATCAATAAGCACTCGACAAGCAGCAACCAGATGCAGTCATTCGGATACATGGCGAAAACGTCAGGTACTTCCAATATCTAGATAGTTCCTTGTTAAAGAACGCAGAAGTTGATGAGGAGATCCAACACCAGATAAAGTGAATCAAGCATCTTGTTGATAAACAAGATAGTAGAAAGTGGCGCGAAGCAGTTAACGTATTGTTTCTTTGCCGGTGAGACAAGAAATACTCGCCATACAACAGGACTTGTGGTCCCTGCATTGGCTAATATAGACATATGCGGATCTACAAAAATCAAATTCAGGGTACCGGGAAATTGCTGATGATGGTGACGATTCAAATATAAGGAAAAATTACTCAATGCATTTAATAATAACAATAGTAATTCAAGTAGATTTTATCTACCGTTACTTCCATTTGAACGTAATGGATCTTTCTGATTTGGCGGACACCATTTTTTATTTATGTTTTATTTACCAAATCAGAAAGATCCCAGATTTGACTAATGGTTTTAATATTAATTATAGACTTATAAATACTGAGATTCTAAGATATAAGCGTTTATAGTATAAAATTTAACATTTAGAATATTTAACGGTTGACAAGATATTTATATGTTAGGGTAAAAGTAAAAATAAAAGGGATGTAGTAAGAAAACTGTGAGATAATGAATCATGTATGGAGAAATACAAAATGAAATGCAATATGGCAGTGGATACCTGATATTTGTAATCAGCGTCTCTGTTCTTTCTATTTCCATGTACATTGATCAAGCTTAATCTAGTTAGCTGAATAACAAATACTATCAAAATCATAACATATCCATTGCTTTCACCAGTCGGTTTTAAAGACTAGATCTACTCCCATGCTGCAATTTCCAGCAACTTCAAGTATTACATCTTATTAGAGGGAACGTTTTGTTTATTAATTGCATGGTCAAACTCAGTTAACAGATGTTTTTACGACTCACTATATTACATATGTTAGGCGCTACCATGTATAAGGAGAGCAGAACAGGGAAGAGAGAGAGAGAGAGAGAGAGAGAGAGAGAGAGAGAGAGAGAGAGAGAGAGAGAAATATAAAGACAGGGAACGAAGAAGAGACAAAAATGAAGGTTAGCAGAAGATAAACAAGAAAGAAAGAAAGAAAGAAAGAAAGAAAGAAAGAAAGAAAGAAAGAAAGAAAGAAAGAAAGAAAGAAAAAGAAAGGAAGAAATGGTAAGAGAACATTTACTGGGCTAAGCTAATAAGAGGCACAACTAGAAAACGTTTATTTATGAGAGAGGATTGTGAAAGTGAAAAAGCAAGTGCAAGGCTTGTGATTACATAAGTAGTTGACGGAATAGAGAGAAGAAGAGGCATTGATGTAAAAAAGAAAAAGAGAAGAAACGAATAAATATGCGAGTGTTGAAGAAGGAAGAAAGAGCAAGTTATACTAATATAAAAAAAAGACGTCAAGACTACATGAGGAAGAGACAGATATATTTATTTCTTTATTGCCCACAGAGGGCTAAACATAGAGGGGGACAAACAAGGACAGACAAAGGGATTAAGTCGATTACATCGATCCCAGTGCGTAACTGGTACTTATTTAATCGACCCCAAAAGGATGAAAGGCAAAGTCGACCTCGGCGGAATTTGAACTCAGAACGTAAAGACAGACGAAATACCGCAACGGATTTCGCCCGTGCTAACATTTCTGCCAGCTCGCCGCCTTGGAGAGACAGATATATTTGACAGCACAGCGAAAACAACTGATAGATACAGGAACCCAATAAAGCATTAAGACAGATAAGATTGACGTCAATACGACACAATAAAAACATGCATTCCCTTCTAGCTAGCGACAAATTTAAGGTATGCGTTTATCATATCCTTTGTAATTAGTACAGCTGAAATGAGACACAATCATTTCTGTAATTACACTGAGAGATTATCTATAATGATAGCCATAAGCGCGTTCCAGAAAAATAGCAATACTAAGCTGTGAGGCATATTAAAACTGCCATTTTTAACCACCTTCTATTGTAATTTCTTATATTAACGTGATAACTGTTATTGTAATTATAAAGAGTTGCATTTCATGGAGCCGAACGTAGTCGTTTGGTTTGCAAGAGATAATAACCAAATACCCTTCAAATTACACCCGTTCGCTTTAAGAGAGAGAGAGAGAGGGGGGAGAGAGAGAGAGAGAGGGGGAGGGAGAGAGAGAGGGGGGAGGGAGAGAGAGAGAAAATAAAGAACGTACAGCACATTGTTTAACGCTGGTCATAGATATATGTCTGAAGAAAAGACGGGATGGTCACTGCTGGATTACTTTCGACTATAAGTGTACTTGATGAATATAGAATTCTTTTTCTACTCTAGGCACAAGGCCCGAAATTTTTAGGGAGAGGGCCAGTCGATTACATCAACCCCAGTATGCAACTGGTACTTAATTTATTGACCCCGAAAGGATGAAAGGAAAAATCGACCTCGGCGGAATTTGAACTCAGAACGTAAAGACAGACGAAATACCGCTAAGCATTTCGCCCGGCGTGCTAACGTTTCGGCCAGCTCGCCACCCTTGATGAATATAGAATTAAACAACAATAACTAGCACAACCGCTGCCACCAGCACCACCAGCACCACCACCACCACCACCAACAACAACAACAACAACAACAACAACTACATAACTACAACAACCGAAACAACAGCAGAAGTAGCAACAACGACGGCGATAGCAACAACGGTGGCAATAGCAACAACGACTACGATAGCAACAACAACGACAATAACAACAATAATAGTAAAAACCATTTACATAATACATTGAAACTCAAGTTTCTCTCTTTCCGCTCTCATCTTTCGCTTGAAGTGATACTGGATAAGACAATGAGAGTTTTATTGGAAATTTACTGGAAGAAAAAAAAAAAAAAGACCTGATTTTAAAAGTTGCGACTGCACCTCATTCACTCGCTTACCACACTAAAACAATAGTCATAGCAGTTATATTAGTTTCTCAAGATATATTTTCAAAATACATGTTTCTCAAGAAGCTGGTGAGTTTGTAGAGCCGTTAGGGTGTTTGATAAAAAATTCCTTGCGGTGTCTCCTTACATCTCCCTTTTATTAAATGTTTCAGAAGACGCGTGGCTTAGAGGCTAGGATATTCGGCTCACGATCGTAAGGTTGTGAGTTCGATTACCGGCGGCGCGTTGTGTAATTGTGCAAAGCGCTTTATTTTACGTTGCAACAATCCACTCAGTTGTAACTGAAGGGGCTAGCTTTGTCACATTCTGTGTCACGCTGTACCCCTATGAGAACTACGTTAAGTACACGCATATCTGTAGAGTGCTCAGCCACTTGCACGTTAATTTCACGTGCAGATTGTTCTGTTACTCAGATCAAACATTGAACTTCGACCATATTTAAATACAGCTTTGAAGTATTAAATCGATGAGATCGATCCCGGTATTGATATTTCTTTTTAAAGTTTGATATTTGATTTTTTTTATCGAACCGCTATGTAACAGGGACATAAAGAAATCAATATTGACTGTCAAGTAGGGAGAAACAAACACAAAGATGCACACGCGCACGCGCACATAATGAACTTCCGTACAGTTTCCTCTATCAAATTTCCCCTCAAGATATTATTAGTCGGCCCAGAGTTGTACTAGAAGGCATTTATCAATGGTACCATACAGTGTGACTGAACCCAAAGCCACATGGCTGCGAAGTGAACTTCTTAACCACACAATCATACCTTTGCCTGCACGTTCTGGTCCCACGACTTGGTAGTAGAGGCTCGTGGCTTAGTGATTAGGGGTATTGGACTCATGATCGTCAGATTGTTGTTTCGATTCCTGAACTGGGCGTCACGTTGTGTTCTTGAGCAAAGCACTTCTTTTCACGTTGCTCCAGTCCACTCAGCTGGTAAAAGTGAATAATACAGCGACCCTATGAGTCTCTATGACTCGGGAAGGGCGGTAACTTGGCAGAGTTGTCTGCAAAATACCGCCGGAGTCAACTTTGATTTTCATTCTTTCGCGATCGTTTAATAAAGTACTAGTCTAGTACTAGAGTCGTTTCCTTCAGTCTATCTCTGGAGATAGAAATAATATTGAAAATCCTGCATGTCATAACGGGGCCCCATAAGATTCCATAAGGAGTTGAGTGCCCAAGAAGAACTTGACGGCTCAAGAACTACTTGACTGTACTTTATTTTATTACCTCAGAAGTTAGAAAGATAAAACATATTAAAGTAGGGTGGTCAATTTCGTCCAGTGTACCCACAGCCTAAAAATTATGTATGGCATGTTACTAATGTTAGCCATTCCAAGGATGGAGGCTGGTAGAATGTGTAGAACAATGGACAAAATATTTTCTTAGTTCAAATTCCACTGAGGTCGACTCTGCCCTACTTCTTTGAGGATTCGAAAAAATATGTACCGAAAAAGTGTTGAAGTTCATTAATTTGATTACTCCCCTCTTTAAAAATGAGAGGCCAGGTTTTTATATTAACAAACAGTGTTTAGTTTCATCCTTATTCATTTTAAGTCCATAATGTGCTGGAACGGATTTTGTTTTTCATACTTCCGGAATGAAGCGTCTAGATTGATCTAATCGGATCTCGCTCCTTGCCCGACATTGTATTATGCATCATACTTTGTAGTTGATTCTTATGTCGTCAATAAATAAATAAATAAATAAATAAATAAATAAAAAGGCTTGAAGTGGATAAGCAAACTTATCAATATAAGATCAATAGGTTAGTGAACGAAATCAGTGCATGTATATATGGGTGTGTGTGCGTACACATATTATACATATATTCTATGTAACATCAGAATGTAGACCTCTACCGGCCTAAGTGGTTCAATAATTCAATGTCGTTAAACCACTGGACTTCCACGTGTACAGCTTTGAATGAAATAGTTGAGACACTAATTCATACAAAATGTTACAATTTTCAATTTCAACATTCAATCAATTGTGTAATCGAAATGTTCTATTTGGCTACACGTGAAATGTAATTTGCTGAAGCGTAATCCACATATGTAAAAGGGGTAAAGACCCTTTCGGTCATGAATGACCATAGGATTGCACCTAGAAAGTTCCTCTTCGAGGCACAAGCCCGGGCAAAGTTGTTTGCGGAAGACCAGCAGTTGCCCATGTAAACCAGCCTCCTCTCTCCACACCACTGATGTTGTGCAGGAGAAAGGCAAAGGCCGATACAGCTTGGCACCAGTGACGTAACAATTCATTTCTACAGCTGAGTGAACTGGAGTAACGAGAAATAAAGTGTCTTACCCAAGAACACAACACAGCTTGGTCCGGGAATCGAACTCACTACCTCATGATTGTGAGCCCAACGCTCTAGCCACTGAGCCATATGCAATCGGTAACTTATCGGAAACGAGATACGGCAAGTCGATATCTCATTCAACTAAAACGTGTCTTGTATTAAGACTTGGTCATATAATAATAGACTACGACATATTCTTCTATTTCCTTGTTCTGGTTGAACCTGGTTGGATCATTGTATGTATGAAAGGTCACTGTATTTTCATTAGTCCAACCAGCTGGTGAAAATCAGTGAACAATTAAAATTTCCGCGAAGGCCTCTACAAGTTCGAAACATTTACTTCATATCTGTTTGGAAAAAGAGCCATTGAAAATATGTGTTCAAGTAGGAAATAAGACAATATTAATATATTTTTGCTGTTTTCTAGTTTTGGAAAATACGCTTGTCTTTCGGGCAGATTACTTTGGAGCTAACAAAGGAGCCTCTAGCGCGTCCCTCAACCTGCTAGAAATAGCAACAAAATGCGGACAATCGCATCTTAATTTCTGAAAAAAATATAAAGGGCACATTGGATAATATACCAGATACACAATATACAAGTAGATGGGATTGTCAGGACTGGAAAGCCTTTGACCATAGCTCTGCTTAATTGGTGTTAATCTGGGGCTAAACAATAACTTACATTACTTGACAATTTAAATCTTCTGTATTTGCATATATATATATATATATATATATATATCTATATATATATATATATATATAGAGAGAGAGAGAGAGAGAGAGACAAAGAGATAGAAAGAGATAGAAAGAGAGAGAAAGAGATAGAAAGAGAGAGATACATGCATACATACACACACAATATCACAGAGAGAGGATTTACACATTAATCACACACACACTCATTTCACATACACAAAGGTTAAAGGAACTAAATATGATTGTAAACATAGCTTGTCTTACAAACAGGCGGTGCTTAAGCATTTGGGGGATTGGAACAGACCACAAACTGATATAGGAAGTGAGTAAAAGCATAAAGAATTTAGTGAGTAAAAGGAACCAACCACATGAAAAAATAATATGCATGCACATATATGTTTATTATTAGTTCGTCCGTCGTTGTCAACGATGCCTAAGGACATCACATGATGATGCGTGCTAGAAGGCCCTACCGCAGGTCTGGTATTGATGGTCTGCTGGGACGGAAGGCAAGGCGTTGGCTCTGGATTTGCGTTGTTCGCGTTTTCTTCGTGCTCCTGCAATCCTGTTCTGCTCGTAGGAGTTGCTTATAAATATTTATAAACCTCACAGATCCGGGATTCTTGAATCATAGGGAAATTTGGCAACTGTTTCTAGCAGATCGAACGACTGCATAAAGGTTTCCCTGTAATACAGACAGCGAATTCTTTTTTAGATATATAGTTTGTATAGCTGAAGGTTTGGTATTTCGGACTATAACGCATATTCAAGAGATATTTAGCAACTATTTATAGCAGAGTCACATTAATCAATGATACTTTTAGGTTTCGTCCTCCAGGGGTCGACAAATAAAGTATCTGTCAAGAGCGATAAAGTAACAGAATCGTTATAGCGTCAGATAGTACGCTTTGCAATATTTTTTCTTTTGATCTTTGCGCTCCTAGTTTAAACTCCGCCGTGATCCACTTGAATAGTAGATTTAATATACAGTTTAACACCACCACGTAGTTCTTGGTTGCCTTTAGCTGAATCCACTCTATTGCAAACATTCGGGTTGAGCCTAGCATTTGAAGACAGCTTCTTCCCTCACCCCTCTCACCAGTTTCAGTGAGGGTTAGAAAGAGTCATAGGCGTTGACTTACTCCTTGACTAAGCATTAAAAAAGAAATCTCGCAATAATTCCCTAGATATATAGATATGTCTGGGTTTATATATCCCGCTCCTTTCTCTGCGTTATGTCCGTCTCTCTTCGTCTGCTTATAAATGTGTGTTTGAGAGAGTTGTGATTAGGTTTTCCGATTTAAGCATAATGTGCCGAAGCAGCAGCTAGTCACTTGTTCACTAGGGACGAATTATTAAGGTTGAATCCTAGTTGAAAACTAGAAAATTTAAATTAAAAGACAAAAAAGAAAAACAGGAGAATAACACCAAAGACCGAAATAATAAAACATTCAATATCAATTCATAAGATGAAAAGAAACAATGCTTATAGAGTGCAAATGATTTAAAGAGCATATAATTCATTTATAGAAAGAAAAAAACTTCACAAATATTTGTTCAAAATTGCAGAACTTATTCCTTCGCATATATTCAAGCAGGGGCGACGTGAACAAAGCATCGCTCGTTCCACACTGTCGTCGTAGTTTCTTCTTTGCCAGTATCCATCGGCCATCAAATAGTCTCTGTACTAACTGAACGCTGGATCGGATCCAAAATGTTTTACTAAATATCATACATTGCAAGGGTAAATCTTAGCTACAACACTTCGTATATCGTTTGAAGATAAAACAAACCTACAGACGTAACATGAGTGGGAACGCACTAATGAAGAAATAAGGCAGTGCACAAAGGGATCCATCGGCTTGTCAGCTTGCCCGTTAGACCGAAAGATTTTTGAGAAATAGATTTTTTCCTTTGATGGATCCATCTTATTCCAGCAGAGCTCCAAACAATAAGGCATCATCCATTTAGGGACTCGAGTGACAACAGGGTATTCACCTTTTAATTAATATGTCAACGAATTTCTGTAGTAATGAAAGAAGCTCTGGAAAATCTTAGTTTCATTACTACAACACAAATTGTGTGTGTGTGTGTGTGTGTGTGTGTGTGTGTGTGTGTGTGTGTGTGTCTGTGTCTGTGTGTATCGGAGTCAATTAGAAGCATTATAGACTCCCGTGCAAATTAACGCTCTGCGACCTTCTGAGTGAAATTGTTTTTATTAAACATGGCAATTTGACTGCTTATTTTTCAAACCTCTCAATCTCCCATCCTATGAAAAACGTTGCACTAAAACCCCCAAGTAAAACGTCAACAAATTGCGTCTATTCTCTGGTTACTAATAGCCCATTCAACAGTATCTCACTGATACAGCCTTGATGTATATGTATTTATGATACTTGAATAGGATGGAGTCGACTGTCAATGGCAATTAGAAAATACGTACACTTGCACTGAAAAAATAGCTGAAATTTTGTTTAAGAGTACTTATAAAATGTTATACAGGAAAGTTGGCTCTTATAATAAAATACACAACGAAACAAATAATAACGAAATAATAATTGTCTATTTTTCTTCTTGTTTTGATGTTGTATTAAATAAAGATGTTTATAGAATTAGATATTATATTATAATGATGTTATGCAGAGATGCTATGGTATATAGATATCTATATACATAAAGATGAGAATGTGTATCTATTCTGTCTGTGGCTGTGTGAATCCCTAAAACTTGAGAACTACACAACCAATTTCATTCAAATTTTACACATGCCTTACTTAGGGTCCATGTAGTGTCATAGGCCAAAAAATTTTTTAACTTCTTGTCTAGTGGGAGCCCAGAGCAATATCATATCTCCTCCGCTATTGCAGTATTACGTGTCAAAAGTGAAACAACATCTCTCTATTGTAATGTCAAATATTTTCACTTTAATACTGAAGCTGTTAAAGTGAAACTATTATCTCACATATATACAGGCATACATATATATACATGCTTACATATATATAATCTATACATATTATGTATATATTATATATATATATATATATATATATATATATATATATATATATATATATATGTATACATCTGCTATAAATCCGTAATGCATCTTACGGCTGTGCCTGTCACCTGTATGGTGAGGAGTTCTACATTGGGGAGTAGTAACGACTAGGGTAGGGTAGCTGACTGCTTATTGTGATCATTCAAACACAGTGAACATACATATATTTCCTATTTCAAAGAAATTCGAACAATAGATATAAGACTCAAGTCAAAAAGATACTCAACAATTCAATTTCTCTGGTTGACATTAAGACACCCATCCCCAATAGGGGCCTTAACTCCCATATTTTAGAGCTCCATGACCTCCATTTATCAGGAGCAAAATCCTTTTAACAGGTTTCATAAGACTGGAATTTTGGAATCTGCGCATAAAGATCAGTAGTATGGAATACATGTGTCATGATTACAATTTTTTTACGGTGTGTAAAGAAGGAAAGAACCCTCATCTGCACTTTTGGTGAAATTCGAATCATAGGTATTCCCGTTCATTAGAGAAAAGATAACAGAAAAGTATAATTCTTCCATTGCATGTAACACGGGCAACGCCGGGTATCTCTGCTAGTTATATTATAAAAAATGTGCTCTAAAGATATTATATAAATAATGATGTTATGTAAACATTATGTAACGACGATGCTTTGTAATAAAGATGCGATGTAATAAAGAGGTTATCAAATGAAGTAGTCAGTAATTCATATATTTATTTGTGATTATTATTACTATTTTATTGTTATTATTATTATTGTTATTATTGTTAGTATTATTAAATGTACACAAATATATCTTCAAACACAAACGTGTTTGTATATATATATATATATATATATATAATACATTTATGTATGTATGTATGTATGTATGTATGTACCTAGCCTCGTGTCCCTCTCTATCTATCTATCTATCTATCTATCTATCTATCTATCTATCTATCTATCTATCTATCTATCTATCTATCTATCTGAGTACGTACCGTGAGAAACAGATTAACTGTTCACTGTCAACAAATATGAGATCCCAGAACTTATCAGGTCCCACTGAGGGAACATTTAGGCATATACACCAGATCACTTTTAAGTTATCTCTACAGATATTCTCTAGAATTAATAGAAAGTTACTTTTTGTACACGAATACGTCAATGTAAACAATGCAATTAAATTATTTACCAGAAGCAAATCTTCAACATTCTGAGTTTTCTCAGTTTACCTTTGTTTTGACAAAACCACAGATCAAACATGGACAAATGAAGAAAATCTGTTTAGTAAAAAAATACAACCTACGATTGAATAACAACTTAGTGAAATGATACATTCGCTAACCAAGACAGTTTCACATTCTCACGCAGAAACGCGTTGGCATACAGACACAAAGCGTTATATTACATAACTTCACCTGCGCATCAAAAAATTTACTTTATGCCATAAGGTGTGAAGGGTGTCACAAGGAATACATAGGGCAAACGAGCCTTACTCTCAGAGAAAGGATGACAGTCCACCGCCAACAATTGAGGGATCCCACCACAAGACAGATACCACTCAGTGGGCACTTAGATCTCTGTGCACAAAACAAGTCCCCCAAATTCCTAGTTTTCCCATTATACCAATGCTCAGACAACACCACTGACCAAACACGAATAAATAGGGAAAATAATCTTATTCAAAAATACAGACCACAGCTCAACATACTCTAACATAAGCCCCCTCCCCAGGTGCACGTCCAAAACAAAGACACACAGATACGCAAAATCACACACACACCAATACAATGCAAACCTCCGACACGAACACACTTACACACATATATACACACACAGACAATCACAATATCTCCACACTAGAGCACAAACCCACATACATTTCAAGAAAAAACACATGCATATATACACTTACAATACAATTGTAGCAACCACAACCAACACCCATACACACATATGTAAACAGGTACATGCACACACCTACACACCACTCCGGCAACCACAAATCATATTCACACACGCATATTTGCATACATATGTACACGCACATACAAACACCATACGCCTGTTCCCCAGTAAAAATGTCACACACACACTCAAAAGAAAAACACACACAATACAATCCCAACAATCACAACAAACACTCACAAGCACACATGCACAGAAGCATGCACACACAATGACACACCTCCCCGACAAATACAAGCCACATAGACGCACTCACACAAACACACCCATACGTATACACACACATACTGTACTAACAATACAAACAAAACTAATCACTCACAATGACAGCGAACACACACATGTACACATATACACCAGGAAACTACACAAACCATACCCACATACACACATACACACACATACAAACGCATACCCAGTACCAACATACACGGAACACACATGCACACACATACACATCACCTGGATAAACCCAACGTACAAGGACACCTAATAAATACAACACACACATACATGCTCACACACACATGCACCCTCATGCACACACATACAGTTGCTCTCTCACACACACACGCACCACAATGACAATTCAAACACAAACATACTTAGAGACACACACAAACTCACGTACACACACATAACACCTCCACCAACACACAACACAAATAGACATACGTACACATACAGACATACACATACGTATGAACCATCAGACACACATACGGTTGCTTACACACACACACACACCACAAGGGTATTTAAAACAACACACTCACTCAGACAGAGAGAGACACACACACACTCACGTACACACACACTCCCACACTCACAAAAAACACTCCCACGCACACACACAGATGCACGCATACATACACACACAGACGCACACATATGTACACACCCTCACACATACATACGGTTGCTCTCTCTCTCACACACACACCACAAGGACGATTAAAACAACACATACATACTCAGAAAAATAGATATACGCACACTCTCACGTACACACACCTAACATCCCCACCGACACAAAAAACACACAAACACACATACACACGCACTCACAA